>NW_021145884.1:0-50000 GCF_002837175.3 Physeter macrocephalus | reverse complement strand
GACGCAGGCCATGGCCATCGACATCATGCAGGTAAGACCACAGAGCGGGGGCCCTCGCCAGTGACGAGGTCTCCAGGTGGAGTAAGAGTCTGTTTTTAGTCAGTGTGAGGCCTGTCTGGGATCAACGAATCATAGAGCAGGTCTTGGTTCGAAAGGCGCTACTTTACCTTGACTTAAACATCGGGCATAATCTGCCACCGGAACTGAAATGTTTTGGGCAGAATTTGTGCTTTTGAACCTTGGAGGAATCTCTGTGAAGGATCCCCAGGCAGTGCCCCCCCTCTGCCTCAGCATCTTCCTGGCGCCCTGCGCATCCTCTGTCGAGCACTGGGCACAGCAGAGTGGGGTCTGTCCACATCTCATTCGTCCTCCGTCCTGACCAGGCCCCCCGAGCGCAGGCCATCCCTTACTGTGCGTTTCCACGTCACCAGTGCCCACCGTGTTTCTTGGAACATGGTAGGCACTGAGCAAGCACTCGCTGAATTTAATGACACTGTTCTGAACTGGAATTAAACTCGAGAGGAGGGGAAAGGGAGAGGTCGGTTCATACCGTCCTGTCCACACAGAGGCCCCCATGGGGAATCAGTGCCATTGGATCAATACGTGTCTATATAATAAAATTATTAAAAACACGTATGAGAATTACATTTCACTAACCATTTATTTCTGGAGAGAGAGGAAGGGGAGTGAGACATGGGAGACTCCATAGAGATTTTTTATTTTTTATTTTATTTTATTTTATTTTATTTGGCCGCGCTGCACAGCTTGTGGGATCTTAGTTCCCCGACCAGGGATCGAACCCACACCCTTGGCAGTGAAAGTCCTAACCACTGGACTGCCAGGGAATTCCCGAGATTTTTTTTTTTTTTTTTTTTTAAACGGAAAGCTCTGAAGTCTGTATAGCAAAAGGTTAAATTAGTTGAAGTTGGCTGATGGTATGAGCTGGATTTTCTTTATACTTTTCTGTATGTTTGAAATATCTGATGATACTGTATTATGCATTTGCATTTTATAATATAATTTACACCAGGCACAGCATTTAACACAGCTCAGTCGTCACCGCTGATGGGGGTGGAGAGTGGGGTCTGAGGGCTGCACCTCTGAGATGTTCCCCTGCAGGAATTTCAGAGCTTCGTTGTCTCTCCTAGAAAATGCTGGAAGAGCAGCTCATCACACACGCCTCTGGCGAAGTCTGGCGGACCTTCATATACGGCTTCTATTTCTACAAGATAGTGATGGACAGAGAGCCTGAGCGAGGTGAGGCGAACTGTTGCCTGTGGGGCAGGTGTTTCCTGGTGACATGCTCCATTAAATGACAGTGCTTCTCCAGCTCCTCGTGTGATGCTGTCCCCTAAGTTGATGGATCTGTCAGCCTCCTTGAGCATCTGTACTTACTTTGAGCATCACCAGAGTGACAAAGGGTTTCTTAAAGCCACAGTACATTCTTGGTGAGCACAGTGTGGATGGAAGATAAGCCTAAAAGAGGCTGAGGGAAATGATGAGGAAATGCCCTTGGCTCATTTGCTGGTCTCTGTCTTTACTCACAGCGCCCCCAACCCCCACCAGTGCAGGTGGGTCCGAGTATAACTTGACAGCTCTCATCTAACTGAGAGCGCTTTTTACTTGCTGGGCCTTCAGACTCCATCTCTTCCCCCAGGAAGACTAGCAAGCTTTCCAAGATAAATTTCAAGTATTTTGTTTTTTAATGAATAAAAGGAATTCCCAGAAGGGGAACAATTTCCAGCCTGGTCCGAGCTGCAGGCACCCAGGGTTCTGACCAGCATCTCCAGTCCCTCCCGAGCGCACAGGGACCTTGGAGGGGAGTGACTCCCACCCTGCAGACAGATGGCTTCTCGGCCTCTGGGCTTCGGGAATACTCCACCAGATGAAGCGGCTGGTGCCACTCACTGGCTCTCTTATCCAAGCACGTATTGGAAATGGATCCGTCTAGGTTTTTTCCTCGTAGACACCAAGTGTGTCCATTACCCCTCTTCCCTTAAATTCTGAGGTTGACCAGTAGATACCCACCTTACCTTCAAGGTGAAAAACCCCCAGTTAACTGTCACATGCTCTGAAATTAGAGGTCTGAAACTGGGGATAAAATATTTTTTTAATTGAAGGAGAGGTTTCATAACATAAAACTAACCATTTTAGTTAGTTATTTATTTGGCTTTTTTTTTTTTTTTTTTTTTGGCCGTGGGGCATGGCTTGTGGGATCTTGGTTCCCCTACCAGGGATTGAACCTGGCTAGGCCACTGCAGTGAAAGCACCGAGTCCTAACCACTGGACAACCAAGGGGTTCCCAAAACTAACCATTTTAAAGGGCAGTGGCATGGAGTATTCTAAGTGTCATGCAACCACCACCTCTATCTAGTTCCAGACCTCTTCCGTCGCCCTGAAAGGAAACCCCGTCCTCATTAGGGCTCCCTCCAAAGCTCCTGTTCCCCCAGGCCCTGGCCACCACCAGTCAGCTTTCTGTCTCTAAAGACTGGCCTGTTCTGGACATTTCACCCAAGCGGCCTCACGCACTCCATGGTCTTTTGAGTCTGGCTTGTTAGCGTTGTGTTTTCAGATTTACCCGTGTTGGGCGTGAACGGGTGAGAACACGAGAGCTTGCGCTGAGGGCTCCCCCTCTCCTCTGCCCTTCCCAGTGGCCGTGCAGCAGCCCACTGCCTGGCACACGACGGCGGTGGATGACTTCGCCAGCTTCCAGCGCAAGTGGTTTGAGGTGGCCTTCGTAGCCGAGGAGCTCTTGCACTCGGAGATCCCTGCCTTCCTGTTGCCCTGGCTGCCCAGCCGGCCGGCCTCCTACGCCAGCAGGCACAGCTCCTTCAGCCGCAGCTTCGGGGGCCGGAGCCAGGCGGCTGCGCTTTTAGGTAGGTGCCCAAGCAGGTGGAGCCCGGGGACACACTGGTGGGTGACTGAGCAGAGGGGCAGCCAAAGGGGCGGTGCCACGGGAACCAGGGTTAGGACCCCCGCGGCTGTCACACTGTGACTGTCAGCACCGCGGCTCCTGTACGGCTTCCACCAGCCTAGTGGGTCGAGCTCATCATTGTCCCAACCAACCAACAGGGCTCAGCAGTTGTCAAATCAGGGCAGGACACTAATCTTCCATGGACAGGAGGGGACAGACAGTGTGGCCACTTTTCCCAAGAGGCTCAGGACACAGGGGATGTGAGCTGGTGTTCCCTGCTGGTTTAGCTCTTGCCAGAGGCTGTCCCATGACTACAACATCCTGGGACCTCAGAGGTGGTCCATTCCAGGCACTCACCCTGTGCGTGACCCTCCTCTCTGCCCTCTCTGCCCAAATGTGCTTACCCCATCAAAGGATGCACACCAGGATTCTTCTCTCCCCTCCTCGGTTCCTGCAGCCCTGAGATGGGGTGAGCACCTGCTTATTGAACAGTGGTGACCTCTGCTCTCAAGGACCGGACTGATGGGTCGAGATGTGAGCGTCTTTAGAAAATGCATGCTGTAGGCAGGGCGTCGTGAGATTTCCCTCAAAGGCAGGTTGGAGAGACCCTCAAAACCCTCTGGATGGAGGGAAGCAAACGTAACATAGGCCAAACTCCAGGGAAATTCCCCATTCTACTTAGTTAGCCCGGAAGTGCCCAGCTAATTGGAATTCTTGCCTAGCTGGTGGAATGGAAACGTTACTAGTCATCACAGTTTCCAGATTCTCAGAGTTGCTCAGAGCCAGCGTGGCCAGTGCTTTGTGTGAGAGGCAGGGGACAGACCACCGCTTCTCACCAAGGTCTCCACAGGGGTGTGTGCAGGGTCCCAGCCCGTGTGCTGCACTTACCCCTTGGTTAGGGGTACTGCTTCTGGGAAATGCGTCGTCATTTTGGATCTGGAAGCTATCTTGACAGTTTCTATAGGGACATCCTCATTTCCAGAGTCTTCTCCCGCAGCCACTGGTACAACCCTCTCGTGACTGCCATCATCTGAAGCTCAGGATGAGGTTTGTGTCATTTGGTTTAGCTTTTGTTCTTAGTTACTTCAAAAAGTGTGGTCAAAAAGGAAAAGCATATGGGAAAATATGTCCAAAAAAAAGGAAGAGTAGGGGCAAAGAGATTTATGTCTACAGCGGGTAGTTTATCAACCTGGGGTGTTCTTCACCCTGTGTAGGGGTGTCAGGAGGGTCGGTGGTTCTGAAACTAGGTAGAATCTTTCATATGTGCATGTTTTCTGGGAAAACATCCACTTACTAGGTTTTCAGTGGCTCCCATGATTGTTATAGTGGAATTTTACTCCATCAGCTTCCTTTCCCACCACCCCTCCCACAGGAAGTGGGTTTCTTTTCCTTTTAAACCCAACACGGCATTATTACAGCTACTTCTCTCCAGTAATACCCCTCCCACCTCTGTGTTAGGACATGAGATCCTTCTTCCCAGCATTTTTTCGTGTTAGAATATAGACTTTTACTGTATTGTTTACTTAAGTGAAATTGGTCTATCTGTAGTGTTGAATCTTTTTCTCAGAAAAAAATCAACATGATATAGAAGGGGAAGAAGGCCTTTGTATCATGTATGACCTGCTCCCTTTTTCATTCATTCATTTTGATGTGTTCCTTTATAGACATTCCTAATTCTCAGTTGGAAGTTAGCAGCAGAAAACTGTTTTGAAATGCCTGACGGTGGCACATGGTCCTGTCTGGCTTGGTCTGTGGTGGCTCCACTTCCCCACCCCTGTCACCTTGTGTCGCTGAGCCGTGAAGCTCAGGGGCATCCGAGACCCCAGAAGAGGCAGCGCTGCATCCCTTGAGCCAGTCCCACGCCTTTCACTTCTCAGCCTTCTCTTGACAGCCCACCGGATCTCAGGCTCAGAAGGGGCTGTAGGGCACCTCGGTCCAAACCCTGATGCTTGAATGTCTTCCATAGCAGCCCTGAGGAGTGGGGAGCCAGCCAGCCGCTCTTTGAAAACTCCCACCCATGTGGCACTCACTCCCGAGATTGCTCGTTCTGTCGATGGGCAGAGCTGGTTGTTACCTTTACCTTCACTCCCCTCCCTGAGATGCTGTTCTTTCTCCTCCCGTGACACCGATCCCCTCCTCGGATCTTTGACAACCCCCCTCTGACCCGGGTGAAGGATGCTCAGCCTGGGTTTGTACTTATTCACTGGCCTTGCTGTATCTCCCTGTCCCAAGGGGAACAAGCCGGTCCTCGTGGAAGTTGAGAAGAGATGCAGAGAACTGGCCGGGGGCTGCATCTCAGCTGGGCTCACACCGTTGTCAGCATCCTCAGCCCGCTGGCAGCGTCTGCACTGTCACCTCCCCTACTGAGGAGCGAAGCCAGTGGTATCTTGAGCCCGTAACCACTAGGCTGAACAGTGCATTTCCTCTGGCTTCCTCAGACCAGCTTGATGTGCCACATGGGAGAGGAGATATGTGCAAGGTCACTGCTGGTGTTTTCTGAGTGCCCTTTCTTTCGTGACCGGGGCTTTTCACCTACAGAGAACACACTGTCCAAGTCCAGAGAGCAAACTTCCTTCCTTGAGTTTGGGCTGTTCAGTAAAGGGTTACTTTGGCGGTGTCAGGAGTCAGGAACATGACGCAGAGACAGAAACTCGTTTTGATGAGACTTTTAGCACCAGAGCCGCCTAGTTCTTTAGCCTTAAGCAGCGTCCGTGGGAGTCTTGGGCAGACCTCTGATGGAGCAGTGGTGATAAGCCCGTGGCTTAAACTGGGAGGAAGGAATAACAGGAGCAGGAGGAAAGGAGGAGAGTCACAAGGGAGGGTGGCCAGAGGAGAAGGCAGGAGGGGCGTCCAAGAGCCCTTCTCATCCACGTTTCACTTGACCCTCCCCTCTCCTCTGCAGAGCAGCTGGATGGGTGCCCTCTCAGTTTGCAGTTGAGGAGCCAAACCAGGAGGGGTGGAGCAACGTTCTCAGGGGCACAGGGCTTGGACGGCAGGGCTTAGGTCTTCCCAGTCCAAGTTGACAGCGTCTCCCACTTTGCACCTTCTGGTTTTGAGAGAATGATGAGCTGTGTACCTCGCAGCTGAGTGTTGGTCTGCCTGGGTCCCGTTCAGTGTCCAAGTGGCAGCTCCACTGCCCCCCCAGCACAAGTTCATTCAAATTGCTGACTCAAGAGCTGTTACTTGTGTGTGATAAAAGCCACTCAGGGCTTCTACCTGCAGAACCCAGAACTAAGCTGACCGCTGCAGACAAATGCCACTGGATTCGAGGGGGCAGGGGAGAAAGAGGGTCCAATCGTAGTTTGCGGAAGCCCCATGTGTGGCAGTGCCCAGCTAGGCGGAGCAGAGCCCTGATCTTCTTCCTTCTGAGCCAGCTTCGGGCCTTTAGTCTGGTCAGGAACTTGACAGTCTGACCCGTCTCTAAAACACCCCTGTCTTGGTTGAGAAGGATTTCTGAGCAGGAGCCCAGATTGGATGAGCCACTTTGGCGCTGACTTGACATCCTTGGGCAGCACACGGTTGTTGGGACAGAGCATTAGCCTTCATTAAGAGGTTTCATTTCTTGAGAAACGATTATAGAACTATTGCCTTCCTGCGTTGAAACCAGAAAAGCAAGACCTCCTCCTTGCTGTGGTCCGGGCTGCGTGTCCCATCGTGTCCCTTCGTGCACTGGAATCAGAAGATCTGGGGCTCAGCCTGGCTGAGGTTCTGACTCTGATCTTGGCCAAGACGTTTTTCCTCCATGGGTTGCTGTTTCCTCATCTGTAAATCAGGAGTTGGATTAGATTAGGGGAAGTGAACTGTGGTTTAACCAGGCACATCTGGCCTATCATCTGTTCATTTGTTTGTTTTATAATAAACTTTATTTTTAGAGCACTTTCAGGTTCACAGCAAAACTGAGCAGAAAGTACAGTTTCCATATACTCCCTGTCCCCCCCCCCGCAACCTGCACACATGCACAGCCTCCCCTGCTGTCAACGTCACCACTGGAGTGGGACATTTGTTACAATCGATGACCCTACACTGACACATCATTATCACCCAAAGCCCATGGTTTCCCTTAGGGTTCACTCTTGGTGCTGTGCATTTTATGGGTTTTGACAAATGTATAATGACATGTATTCACCATTATAGTATCACACAGAGTAGCCTGACTGCCCTAAAAATCCATTTGTTTTTGTAAGTAAAGTTTTACTGGAACACAGCTGTGCCCACTCGTTTAGGTAATATCTGAGGCTGCTTTTGCACTATAACAGCAGCGTTGAATAGTTGGAACAGAGACCTTGTAGCCTGCAAAACCTAAAATATTTACTACGTGGACCTTTATGGAAAGCACTTGCTGAGCCCTGGACTAGCTGATTTCCAAGAAGTGTCTGGAATCTGCAGTTTCACATCTGGATGCTCAGTTGTTTTCTCTTCCTCCTCACCCCCTGCCTTCCTTTCCCTCCCCCGGCCACCAACCTCCCCCCCGCCATGTAGCTGCCACTGTCCCGGAGCAGAGGACCGTGACCCTGGACGTGGACGTGAACAACCGCACAGACCGACTGGAGTGGTGCAGCTGTTACTACCACGGCAACTTCTCACTGAACGCGGCCTTCGAGATCAAGCTGCACTGGATGGCAGTGACCGCCGCTGTGCTCTTTGAGATGGTGAGACCCCCTTATGTGTGGTCAGGCCTGGGCTCACCTGGCAGACGGGCGCACGGGTGCTCGGTAGAGATTCACGTCACTTAAAAAATTGTTTTCACTTCAGGCTCCTATTACCTTCACATGGACTGTTGGAATAGCCTCTTTCAAAAAATTAAACGTAGTGAAAAATTCAAACAGTCGAAAAGGGTATGTAGATCAGGGTTTCTGACCCTTGGTGTGCTACTGACACGTAGGGCCAATGGTTCTGTCATGGGGGGCCTGGCCTGTGCATTGTAGGATGTTGAACAACATCCCTGGCCTCTACCCACCAAATACCAGTAGCATACCCTCCTGTGACAACCAAAAATGTCTCCAGATATTGCTGATGTCCCCAGGGAGGGGGGGGCATTGCCCCCAGTTGAGAATCACTGGTGTAGAGCAGAACGTAACCCTCTCTCCCACCCTCACCCTGTTCCCTGGGACTTCCATCTACTGCCCTGCCACTTTGCTGGTACTTGCAGAGAGATTCTGTGCGTATAGAGGCCCTGTTACTTTTACTTTCTTTTTTTTTTTTTTAACAGATATAGTAGCTCAGAATATTTACTATTCATGTTGTGTTTTTCCTATCACCTATATATCTTCTGTATCAATATAAATAAGTCGGACTCACTGTTGTTTTTTTTTTTAATTTGTTTTGCCTCGTTTTGGGGGGAAGTTTTTAAAATAACATTTGTTTCTTAAAAGTTAACATGTGCGTAACAGGAAACTAAAAAACACAAGAAGTAAAAATCAAAGTCATCCGTAATCACAAGTATTTTAGAGTCTGACATGTCCTTCTAGGTCCCGTTTGTGTATCTATGCAACTAAGCATCCATTTTTATGTAATTAAGATTCTACAGTTATGTATCATGTGTTTTTTTTTGTTTGTTTGGCCACACCGTGTGGCATGCGGGATCTTACTTCTCCGACCAGGGATCGAACCAGCGCCCCCTGCAGTGGAAGCGCAGACTATTAACCACTGGACCACCAGGGAAGTCCCTGTATCATGTTTTTTTTTATACATCATGAATATTTACCATTTCAAAGTTCCAAAGCTACCTGAGTATTTTGGTAACCAAGAATACACTACATCAGCTCAATTTGGAAGACATTGCCTCATTATTTTTAAGGGCTGCAGAATACTTTATTGCTTGTTTGTATCATAGTTTATCTACACAATCCTCTGTTCATGAACATCACTGCTATTAACTCTGGTTCTCTACAGGGGTCGGGGAGGTGTGTGGTTGTGACCTCTTAGGAGCATTTGGCATATCTGGAGACATTTTTACTTGCCCCAAATGGTGGGAGTGCCCCTGGGGTCTAGCAGGTGGTGGGGAGACCAGGGATGTAGCCCATCATCCTATAGCACAGAGCACAACACAGCCTCTACGGCAAAGAATCCCCCAGCCCCAGTGTCTTGAGAGCCAAAGCTGAGAAGCCCTGTTTCAGTTGGTCTCCTGCCTGTTTCTGCTTCTCGTCCACCCTGGTCCAGCTGCCTCATCAGGTCACTCATTGCTCCTGGCCACCCCCCATCCCAGGCTGTGTGTCTAAAATAAATGCTCCTTAGCCGAGCTGTCAGTGTCTTCCAGGAGCCCTCTTGAGCCATCTTTACAGTCTCCTACTCTTTTTTATATGCTCTCTCCTTCAGCCCCAAAGAGTATTTCTCTATGGCTTCAGCTGAGTCCCACGCCCCTCCATCACTGGCCCAAACATCTCATTGCACAGCTGAAAGCAGCTGGAAAGTTCAAAAAGAGTTTGTGAAGAGCCTAGGAGATGACCAAAGGGAAAGGAGCACAGCGTCGGCTGGCAACGTACAGGTTTTTTTGTCCAGGGCTCAAAAGCCTAGTTTTATCCCCATAAGACGTGGGAGAGATTGGTCCACATCTCTGTCTCCCCAGCCCCTGTCTGCTTTCAAATGGTATTACTGTCTTTGAGGACCCCTCCCATGGAGACACTCCCATCCAGGGAACATTGTTAAGGTCCAAATCAAAAAAGACGCCCAGCTGCCCAATCCGCTCAGCTTGCTGGGGACACCAGCTCTTCCCCAGTGGGTCAGAGCCGGGATGACCACTCCCTCCAGCCAGAACTAACCCTCCGGCCCAGTGCGATAGCGTCCTCCTCAGAAGCCCCACCAGGTGACACTGTCTCAGAACCACACAGCCACAGTGTTCTCTCTCACTCACACACACACACACACACACACACACACACACGTGCACACACACACACACACACACACAGATACAGTTATAGTTTGGCAGGAAGAAGAGTATTTCCTCAGAGGAGTTTAGCATCTATCTTTTAAAAAGTACACTTTTCACATCAATTCATGTAAAACCCACTGAAAGCTGCTCATATTTTTATCATGATTTTATTAAGTTTTTAAGAATCTCGAGTGTAGGTTAATTATTATTTTAAGGCCATGTCCACATTTGTTATAAACCACATTTTATTTAGATAAATATTACATAAGCCTTAGAAATTACTTGGTCAAGCAGAGACCTTGGTGTTTTGCTCATGGTTAGGAGTGTTCCTGGGAGAAAAGCTAAGAGTGGGGAGGTTTGTCGTTAAGCCCCAGTAACTTTCATTCTCAGTCAGTCTTCAGACAGATGGCGTTTGGGAGCTTGCAGAGAGCAGCTCTCATTCTGCGAGGTCAGCGCTTGTCACTTTTGGCCAGAGGACACCATGATCATCTTGCAGCCTGCGTCTTGTCCCTCTCAGCCAGCCTGAGTGGATTGTTTTCCTATTTGATACTTTGGACTTAGTAAATTTTTGATAAAGGACAAAATTAGAAGGACTTAACCTATATCCTGTGACTTTCCTCCAACATCCTATGGAGCAAGAAGAGGCAGGACATAGCTCTCTCTAGTCTGTTCCTCCAGAAAGAGCCCCTGAAGTTGCAGAAGCTCAGGCTGTGAGGAGCCATGCGCTTACCTCCCGGTCTTTCAAGGATTCACAGGAGGTTCAACTGTGTTTCTTCCTCCCAGGGCGGGTCTGGAGCCGGCGGACATTAATCAATGAACGTGTGGACCAATAAGCAGGCCATCACTCGGGTGGCTTCGCTCCTCAGGAAGTTACTTCTCTTGTCAGAGTGAACTTGGAGGTGATGCTGTGTGTTTCTGTGCTTCCCACCAGGTCCAAGGTTGGCATCGCAAGGCCACCTCCTGTGGCTTTTTGTTGGTGCCGGTTTTGGAGGGTCCCTTTGCGCTGCCCAGTTACCTGTACGGCGACCCACTCCGGGCCCAGCTCTTCATCCCGCTCAACATCAGCTGCCTGCTCAAGGAGGGCAGCGAGCACCTGTTTGACAGTAAGAGACACCCCTCTCCGGAGGGCCTGTCACCCGCGTAGACCCTTCCCCCAGGGTTGCCTCTCTAGGCGCCTCGAGGCCAGCTTTTTTTTTTTTTCAATTTGGTAAAATGGAGACCAGCTTTTCACGGGCCAGTGAAAAGAAGGAGCCTTGTAGACAGGGGGCCAGAGGTTTTTTGTTTGTTTGTTTGTTTCTTATAAATTTATTTATTTATTGGCCGCGTTGGGTCTTCGTTGCTGGGCACGGGCTTTCTCCAGTTGTGGCAAGCGGGGGCTACTCTTCATTGCAGTGTATGGGCTTCTCATTGCGGTGGCCCCTCCTTGTTGCGGAGCACAGGCTCTAGGCACTTGGGCTGCAGTAGTTGTGGCACACAGGCTCAGTAGTTGTTGCTTGCGGGCTCCAGAGTGCAGCCTTAGTATTTGTGGCACACGGGCCTAGTTTCTCCGTGCCATGTGGGATCCTCCTGGACCAGGGCTTGAACCCGTGTCCCATGCACTGGAAGGCAGATTCCCAACCACTGCGCCTCCAGGGAAGTGCTGGGGCCAGAGTTTTAATCTGATTCTTCACTTAGTGGCTGAGCAACCCTGGACAAGTCACTTAATGTCTCTGAGCCTCAAATGCCTTATTCCTAAAATGGGGCCGACCAGAGCTGCCTCACTAGCTCAAGAAGACCCTCGTAAGGCCTGGAGGGGATGGTGGGTGGGAGAGGGCGCTGTGCTCTGTAAATCTCGAGCAGCACCAGGCTTCTCCCTGCACCCTCCTCTCTGCTCCAGCCTTACTGGTTTGGGCGGCAGGAATCTGATCCTCACTGGAGGCTTGGATCTGCTGCTCCACGAAAAAAGGCCGGAAATGGGAGGCATTGAAAGCAAAAACAGGACACAGTGTGCTCTTGTGCAAAGCTGAGATGCGTCAGCACCTGGAGGACGCGGGACCCCCTCAGAGTGCTTCCCCGGAATGGAGACCACGGGGCCGACCCCACCCGCTGCTCCACCCTCATCCACCAGACTCTGAGGGCAGGTGTAGGCAGATGGAGGGATGAGCTGACTTCACACAGCACGGACTTTTCATCACCAAGCACTCATTTCGATGAGCATGTAATTAGCTCCTACAAAGCACCCCATGAGCTCATGGATGATCTTTTTATAACGAAAAGCTAGAGTCGCTGCTGGTGTGTCAGAGCCCTGTAGACTCTCAGGCGTAGAAATTATCAGTGTGGAGAAAAAAACTTGAGGTTAAGGAGATGCTTTTTCCTGAGTTCTTATGAGTCTGTGCTGTGTTTGGCGGCAGAGAAACGGCCCCCCCACCCCCGGGGTGCAAAGAGCTTTTGTTCCGAAGGCCCACCTGTACATTCTTTACATCTTGGAAGACATTTATGTATAGACACAGTGTTTTTAAGTGATAGTTGGGATTCCAGGTGAGCCCCACGGCCCCTGGAGGCTGAAGATCCCGGGATCTTTAGGGTTTACAAAGCACCCCCCAACCCCCCCCCCCACACGTTCTCATTTACCCTCACAGTGTGGCCGAGGGGCGACTGTTTTTTGCCGTCCTGAAATGGCAGGTGATTATGTCTGCATATGATGACTTTAAGCCAGGCACCACCTCCTACTGCTGTTTTTAATATGTTGAGGGGAAGGTGAGATCTCCCCCCATACCACCCAAAGACTCTTCTGGCGTTTTCCACCTTCGCTGTAACAGCACAGGGGTGCTCGCAGGGCTGGCACTGGAGGACATTTCTGTGTGAACCGATGGTTTTCCCTGCCAGTCGTAACCCAGTCTTCAAGACCAGCATCCTCTGTTGGTTGCCATGGTTACGGCTGAACGAAAGGAGTCCTCGTTGAAAGGAATAGGACTTGAATCTAAAAATCAATTTTCTTGCTTCTGTGCTACCTCTCTTCCTGTTTTCTCCCATTCTGATAACGGGGAATTCAAAATCTTAAAAATCTGACAAGAATATGCTGTGTCTGTTTTTATCTATTAAAGCCAAAGTCTTTTCTCTTTTCTGCTCTTTGGTTACCCGGAATCCTCACATCTAACCTAGATATAAAATTCCAAATATGGAAAGAGCAACAAAGCCCCTGCAGGCACCCCTGGCCTCTGGGACGAGGTCTCGTGTGGTTGCTGCCCCAGCCCTCAGCACCTTGATCCCGAGAGCAGCCCCGGCCTGTTGCCTCTGCTGTGTGACAGCTGCCTCAGCCCTGCCACCTCCTCACCCTGCTCCTGTCTTCACACCAGCCAGGCTGGAGCACGAAGTGGGTGGTGGGGGCAGGCACTCACCTGCCCCGCCCCCTCCCCCCTTCCCCAGCTGATCACGTTTCCAAAAATCATTTTATATTGATTTGCTTAAATTTCCCCACCCCTAAAATGGAAGATTGGGGATTTTTTTTTTTTCTCCTTAGAAGCAAATGACATTCATTTCAGGCTTATCTTTTGGTTGTATTTTAACATCCTGCTCCTTTCCGCTTTTGGCACAGACGGTCATTAGAATGAGTCTCATACCAAGTTCTAACTTCTTTATTTTTTACTTTATTTATTTATTTATTTATTTATTTGCGGTACGCGGGCCTCCCACCGCTGCGGCCCCTCCCGCCGCGGAGCACAGGCCCCGGACGCGCAGGCCCAGCGGCCACGGCTCACGGGCCCAGCCACTCCGTGGCACGCGGGACCCCCCCGGACCGGGGCACGAACCCGCGTCCCCTGCATCGGCAGGCAGACTCGCAACCACTGCGCCACCAGGGAAGCCCTCATACCAAGTTCTAGTAGCTCACACTGATCGCTGAGGACTCATATTCCTCTCCTTTCTAGACAGACCCTGATGGAGCTTGAGAGCTGTCACTGTCTTTAGGATATCCCTCCTTGGGGTGGAGGCTGGTCTTTCTGAAAGCAGGTGGTGTGAAAAAGCAGAGCTCAGGCTCAAGGGGGGAGCATTGCCAAGAGTAGTGAAGGATACCCAAGGCTGGACCCAGGGAGATTTGCAAATCTTGGAATCACAACTCGGCATTTATTCTTTTTTCCTTTTAGGCTTTGAACCAGAAACATACTGGGACCGAATGCACCTTTTCCAGGAAGCCATCGCACACAGGTTTGTCCCTTAGCAAGAGGGAAGCATGGGGAGGCATCAGTGTTTGTTTCAAATAGCAGTTACCACAGCGAAGCCCAGTTCATTCCCTTTCTGGGGAGATGGACCCAGTCCACCAGTGACAGATTCACTGCTTATCTCCGACTAGTCCCTCTGCCTTGGTTTCAGAGATGAGCACCACCTGTCCAGTTCCTGGAGCTGTAGTTTTTCAGACTTGCTTCCCTCTTCTTTCAGTTTGTAGGAGAGCAGAGAGCTCTCTCCTCAGCCTCCTACAAGACCTGGAGCCAAACTCTCCAGGAGATGAAAAACTGTAGAATCTGTCAGGAGCCTCTTGACACATGTTGAGAAGACAATGAATGGTTAAAAAGCAATAGATACGTTCAGTAGATATTTACTGTTACCTAATATGTATACCAGGGAGAGCCTTTCCTAGGCTTAGCTGTATCCCCCAGGCCGGTCCAGCTGTGTCTCTAGAACATCACTAACTCAGTGTCCGGTTGCTGCCTTGTGTTATTCATAGAAAATCAGAGCCTCCTGTGCCTGCTTCAGTGTCATATCATCTTGTTCAGGCGCCTTCAGCTGTCCCCGCCCCACCTGGCACACCCCCCTCCGTGCACAGCCCCCCACCAACCACAGGATAAAGTCCGGACTCTTCGACCCCCTCCACCCAAGCCGGCCCAGGCCTGCCTTAGACCTTACTCAGCCCTTTTCTTCGATGCTTGGTAAAGGCTGTGAAATGAATGCCAGGGCACCTGACTTCCTCCGTCCAGGAGGAGGGGGTGCGATTCGGGGCGGTCAACGAAGAGGTCGGTGGGAAAGGACTTTGATGTGGGAAGCGGACAGGCCTGGTTCACCTCGGCCTCCACTGGCATCTGGCTGAGGAACCGTGAGGTGCTTTGCCTTCGAGTTCTCCCCCTTCACAGGGTTGTTGGGAGGGTTTCCTGACGTTCCCAGCACCTAGTAGGACCCCAGGAGATGGTAGTTATTATGAGGAAGAAGAGTTTGTCAGCAGGTCCTGCTGATCCACGCTGAGTAAATAGAGAGCCTTGATCGGAAAGTAGAGAGGAAGAAGGGCAGACTCCAGAGCCGTTCCTGCATGTGCTAGAACCAGCTGACAGTGATGAGCTGGCGGTGCCCATCAGCCGATCTGTTTATGTGTCTGACTTCACATGTTCTTCAGTAAATAATTACCAAGTGCCCGTGTAAAGCCAGCAGCTTCTGTAGAGGATGCAACACGGCACCTCCCTGGAGCCGAGTCCAGGAAGGGAGACAGGGTTTTCCCTGCTTTAGTTCTGCCTCATCACAGGCTTCATTACGTAAACCCCTCAGACTCAGGGCAGGGGCCATATCTGCCAATGCATCCTTTACAGCACTTAGCCGGTAGAGTGTAATAAATGCACTTTGTGGAAATAAAAAAACCAGGAATAGAACAAGCCATGGATGAAAAATGGCACCTCCTGCCTGTTTCCAGAACACAGCGAGGCAGGGTCCCAGTTTTCCTCGCCTTAAGGAAAGGAGTCCAGTTATGATCTTTCTCAACGCACAGCGTTTATTGAGAACTGCTGTGTGCTTAGTGTGGGAGAACTGAGAGGAAAGGGAGAGGGGCCCGGCTCAGCAGAGTTAAGATAAGGGCCTTCCCCGGGGGAGCTGACAGTCTTGGGGTGGTCGCAGGGGGGGAGGGCCGATGCGATGGAGTGGGGGGTGGCTGGGTGGAGATGAAGGCTGGATGAGGGAAAGCTGGGCAGGTGAGAGGCTCTCAGCACCCAGAGAGGAAAGGGGGCCGGGATGGTGGGGAGTGGTGAGGACCGTGAGGAGCAGCCTGAATGTTCTACCTGAAAGAGACTTTCCAGATCCCTTGGCCGTCGGAGAGTCGTGTTAGCCACACTCTTGCTCCCCTCAGCGCGCCCCCCCGCCCCCCCCCCCCGTGTCCCTGTAGCCCAGGGGGCCCTCATCGGCCTGTCTCCCTGTCCTTCCCTTAGGTTTGGGTTTGTTCAAGATAAATATTCTGCCTCTGCTTTTAACTTCCCTGCTGAAACCAAGCCTCAGTACATCCACGTCACAGGTGAGGCGCTCCAGGCGCAGCATGGACGGGGCGGGGTCAGGGGCGGCCAAGGCAGGACTGGGAGCCCCGGGGGTGGGGGCGAGGGTGCTGGCCCGGGCACCCTCCCTCCCTCCTTCCCGGCGCTGTGACCTGGCCCCTGTCCCCACAGGCACGGTGTTCCTGCAGCTGCCCTACTCCAAGCGCAAGTTCTCAGGGCAGCCACGGCGGCGCCGCAATTCTACCAGCTCCGCCAGCCAGAGCCTGTTCTGCGAGGAGAGGGTGGGCTACAGCTGGGCCTACAACACCATGCTGACCAAGACCTGGCGCTCCAGCGCCACTGGCGATGAGAGGTTTGCTGACCGGCTGCTGAAGGACTTCACGGACTTCTGCGTCAACCGTGACAACCGGCTGGTGACCTTCTGGACGAGCTGCCTGGAGAAGATGCACGCCAGTGCCCCGTGACGGGCGAGGGGCCGGGGGTACTGTCCTGCTGCTGATGGTACTCGGTGGGGTCAGGCAGGCTCGGGTCGTGGGGGCTGTGGGTGCTGCTTGGCCCCTGCCAGCCTCCGTCCGCTCCAGGAGGAAGCCTGCGGAAGCCTCCGGCACCTGGGAGCAGGTGGGAGGGCGCCCCCATGCACGCCCTCAGCAACAGAGTGGCTCCCGTGAGCGTCCTTTCCTCCGCCGTACGCAGGTACTTCCCGCCCAGAAGGAGTGTGCAAAGGATGTAAGATAACTTTGTGAAATAATGTACCATAGGCTCACACCAACTGTATATACCTGTACAGAGCAGAAACAGGAATAAACTGGCCCGTGTGGCATCTCTGTCCCCAGCCTGGTCCCGGGCAGCAGCAATCCTGTCTTCGGCTGGGCAGTCGTGCCCTGCCACTGGGGCCCTGGAGGCCGATGAGGCGGCCACAGACGCTGGGGAGGACTCCAGAATTCACTTGGGGGTCTGGCTGTGAGTTTACTGAAAGGTTTCTCTTCAGGGGCCCTCGGGCAGGAGAGGAGAGTTCCGGGCAGGCCTCATGAACAGACGAGACGAGGTGCTGGGATCCTGCGGGCCTGGTTGTGGGAGGCGAGTCTTGCTAAGTAGGTGAGCCTGGCATGGCGTGCAGATGTCGTGGCATTCAGAAAAAAATCCAAGGAAGGCTCTGTTGACTCTGGCTGAGGTTAGGACCCACTGCTCTGTGGGATAAGACTCAGCATGGTCCTCAACCTCAGCTCCGCCCTCACTGGCCAGGGGGTAGAGGGTGGGGGGACCTGAGAGCTCCCACCACTTCCCCTCCCGCCACTTCCCCTCCACCCCGAGTTAATCACAAGCGCTATTGAACTACCACCTCAATGGCCTGCAGGTCCGTCCCCTCTCCCAGGAGCCCTGCAGCCGCTCTCAGCCTGGCCCTCACCTCCTCTTCCTCCTCCTGCATGGCTAGGAACACCTCCCACCTGGTCTCTGCTTTCCCTCCAGGCCCTTCTCCACTCGGCAGTCACCACTCTGATTGTGCCCCCCACCTATTTAGACCTCTTTGGTGACTTGAACTTCAAAACTCTTAGACGTGGCCGCACAATCTGGTCCCAGGCTTCCTCTCCAGCCACCAGGAACGTCAGAAACTCTTTATGGGCTCAGACCCTTTGCACACGCTGTTCCCTGTGCCTCGAACACTCCTCACTCATCCCGGCCATCCATCCGCCCTCAGCTCAAAGGTCCCTTCTCCAGAGAAGCTCCGTGGGACCCCGTCATGTCTTCCCATGGCACCTTGCCCTCCTCCCACCACATGCGGCACATGGCAGGGGGCTTGACTATTTTGTTCATCCTTTTTTCCTAAATGTTTGGCCTAATGGAAGATGCTGGAGAAGTGGTTGTTGGCCAAGCGCGTGGGGTGAATGAATGAGCTCTGGGCTCAAGGGCCAGGCACTGGGTGTCCCGTCTGAATCTCTCCCTCCCTCCCTGGTCTTCCAGCTTATTTAATGGAGCCTGTTTTCTCCTCTGCAAATGCAGGTGTTGATGCTGTCTGTAGAGATTTTGAAAGAATAGGTCTGTTAACATATGTGAGAGCGCACTGGCTGATTCCTGGCATGGAGCAGGTCCTCCATAAAAAACCATTTTCTCATATTTTTTCACCTTCCCTTCCCTCTGCTGAATCTTTGCTCCTTTCTAAGCATCAGTGTCCTTCACTTATAAAATGGGAGGCTGTCTCCCAGGGTGGATGGAGGATCTAAAGACAGATGTATATGAAAGAGCTGACTTACCAGCAGGGAGTACACAAATGCAGGCTGCCCACCCTCATGTCCCCAGGCCGGGAGTCTTCACGTGCTTCCGAGCCAGCTTCCTGAGTCATTGTGTGGACACGGCAGCCGCGGGCCCATTCAGATCAGGTCACCCACCGCCATACCTGTGATCCTTGGTGCCTAGAAGGTTGTGAGCCCTTCCTAAACATGAGCTGTTATGACGATGATGATGACTGCCTGGGACTCTGTGACCCCCAGGGGATTAGAGATGGGAATGACCACAGAGGGCAGAAATGGACGAGGCAGTCTTTAAAGAGGAAGGAGCCTTGGGCCTTGTAGGATGTGTAGGAGTCGGCGTGGTCAAGAGGCTGCACTCCTCTAACAGCTGTGGCTGTTCTGCCTTATCTGGGTCCCAGGAACTTCTGCTGGGAAGTTTCCTCTGTTGGCAGAGGTGCCGCGTTCCTAAGAGCAGGAAGAAGGGCCTCCTGGCTCCTGCCCACTGGGAACAGGGTTGTGGCCCGAGGCTGGCAGCTCTGGAGACATTTCTCAGTTCTGTGGTTGTGCTGGGGGCAGGGGCACACAGGCCCCTGTACACCTGGGGGGGCGCCAGTCAACCTCCTGGACGTAGAAATGAGTCTGGGGTGAGGAACCACACAGGTGTGGGATGCAGAAAACATGATGGGGAAAGAAACACATCCCTTTACCGAAGGAACGAGAAATCAGCCAAAGGGGCTTCAAAGCAGAAGAAGGAGCTGCGTTAGTCCCACCCATGATTCCTCAAGGCTCCTGTGCCTAAGAGCTGCTTAAATCACAGATTCCACAGCCTACCCAGGGATTCTGATTCAAGGGGTCTGGACTCTGTGCTGTAAACAGATGCTCGAGTGACTCCGGTCTCAGTGGTCCATTTGAGAAACCCTGCTGCAGACCCCTTCTCTGGGATTCTTCCCTCTTACTTTACACGCAGGCCTAACCAGCCTGGAAATCTGGTTCTCAGACCAAAGCAGAGCAGAGGTCGCCGCACACCGGAAGGCAGAGAACTCAAGAGCAGGGTGGAACAACAAGTGACAGCACGATGGCAGCAGGGGCGGACAGAGAACCTCCCAGGGCACGGGACCCCTACAGGCACGGGACCCCCAAAGGATGGTCCAACACTGCCAAATTCTATGTTAGAGGCACGGAAGCCCGTCTCCCATTTGTAGGAAGAGACCCATCAAAACAAAATGGAAACTTCAGGTATTACGAGGAACAAGTACACAATACACACCTGAGACACCACGAGGTTTTGCTAAAGTGGAAAGAGTGGGAGAGGAGACTGACTAGTTTCAGATGCATGAAATAAAAATGGTTGCCCCGGGCTTCCCTGGTGGCACAGTGGTTGAGAGTCCGCCTGCCGATGCAGGGGACACGGGTTCGTGCCCCGGTCCGGGAAGATCTCGCATGCTGCAGAGCGGCTGGACCCGTGAGCTATGAAAAAAAAAAAAAAAAAAAAAAAAGTTGCCCCATTTCTCAAGCGTTCCCTGCATTCTGGGCAGTGTAGCATACTTTACATGCCTTTCCATCTTGTAATCTTTGGCAGAGTCACACCAGATGTGGGGTAGGATCCCCAGGTGGCGGAGCCTCAGGCCGCAGAGCCGACAGCAGCTGGAATCAGGTCTGTGGGACCCCAGAACCCAGCCCTGCCCACTGTGCTGTCCCCCTCCCCTCCGGCTGGAGCTGGGACAGTGAGGCATCACCCTCTGCTCCGTCCTGGGGGCCCCTCTCTCCCTTTTGGCTGACTATGCTCCGTGTGTGGTACGGCCCTGCTGAGGTGCAGGTGTGGGCATGGCCTCAAGGCTCTGGTAGGAAGGGTGTGGGGTCTTTCCTCTCCCCCCCCAAGCTCCTGACTTCAGCCTGCAAGTGCTTCAGGCAGCTCCTGGCCTTCACACTGGCCCCAAGCCTGGCCTGGAATGTGCGGGTACCGTGAACTCAGTCACACCAGCCTTAAAATTTGACCTCCACCCGCTTCTCTGGCTGCAGCAAGATCCATCTGTTTCTCAGTGAATCATGACACTGTCCTTCCAAGAAGGCGCCCTCTTCCCCCACGAGGGTGAGGGGAGGTGGGGAGCTGCGGTGCCACCCCCAGAGGCCCCTTGCTCTCTGAGTGCTGTCTCCCTTGGCAGTGAGTCTGGGTGAAACCTGGGGGCCCACAAGATTCCAGACCTCCCCTTCTCAACTGATGGGAAGCTGAGTTCCTAGAGGGCTGGCGTCCCTGTGGATCCCTCAGCAGCTCGTGGCAGCCGTGACTGGAACGGAGTCTCACGTACCAGGTTGCTTATCCAGGCTCCATTCCTGTCCCCCTGCCCCCATCCCTGTTCATCCTCAAATGTCTGTTAAGCAGCAGAAAATTTTATTTTTAAGCCCGTGGCATCCCAGGAGAGAAACGTTTCCCTAGTGCCTTTGATGTTCATCCAACCCTAGTGGTTCACATCCTGGGTCCTCCTCCTACCCAGGATGAGAGCTCTGGGAGGTGTGATCAGCTGCTGTCTTGGGGAAGGGGCCCCTTTTCAAGGTGTCATGTCCTGCCTTTCCTCAGGCCCTGTGTCCTCAGAACCTGAGCTGACACAAGCTCAAGGGGGCGGGCAGGGCTCTGCCAGAGGTAAGCCCGAGAGACTTTGGTCCAGCCCCTGGCTACAGCACTGGAGGAGAACCAGGAGAGGCCACGGCCTCTCAGGTGGGGGCAATTTTGACCCCCAAGGGACATGTGGAGACAGTTGGTTGTCACAACTGCGGGAGGTGCTACCTGCATCCAGTGGCTGCTTCTGGACACCGTATGGTACACGGGACAGCTCCTGCCACAAAGAATTATTCAGTCCCAAATGTCAGTAGTGTTGATGTTGAGAAGCCCTGAACTAGATTCTGATGGGGAAAGAGGTCCAGATGGGGGGCCCCTCCCTCCTGTGACTTTGGAGGAAGAGGGCCTGCCACTTGCCCCTGTTGGTGGAGATCTGAATCCTTTCTTGACGGCATCCCCATCCCCAATGTCCTGTAGCAATTACTCTTGCTGGGTTCCAAGACCAGAGTGGCTAAGAGACCTGCTTAGAGGCACATAGCAGGTTATGGACAGAACCAGGGTCAGAATCCTGGTCGTATTTAGTGCCCACGTGCTACAATGCGGCTCTTGTACATGTGGCTTGCCTCTCCAGCTGTATCTAAGCTCCCCGAGAGCAGAGAGCACATCTTGCTCATCTTGTATCCTCCACTGCGGGTCCCCATCCCACAAAGGTGCTCATTTAGAATCGGTTGAATTCATTTTGTCAGCCCAACATTTATGCAAAGCCGAACCAAGGCGGCCCTGCTTTCTTGGTGGAGGGCAGCAGACATGTAAAACACTACAGAAATAGAGGAGGGGGCTTAATTCTGCACAGGGGGGCTGGGGAAGACTAGAGAAGGGGGCATTGAGGTGGTCCAAACGTTCTGATTTGAATGTGTCTGGAAGTCCACTGAGAGCCTGGTACACCACCAGCCAGTTGAAGGCTTGAGAAGGGAGGGAAAGAAAGCAGAAGAAAAGTAACATTGGACCCCAAGCTAGTGTGCATCCATTGTCCTAGTGCTGGAGCCTGAGGACAGTTTCCCCGCTTCTCAGGGAAGTGAAGGGACTTACCCTGGGTTACTGAGCACACACATGGCAGAGGAAGGATTGGGCTCAGGGATTCTCCACCTCACAGCTCTTCCCTTAGAGAGAGAAGGGGGGGATGTGGGAGAAAGCAGCCCACCGACAGTGGCTTTCAGGGTGGGGCAGCCACGTCCTGGAAGTAGGGAGGACAGGGCTTGTGGCCTAGACTCCCTGCACAGTGATGAGCACCGTGTCTGGCCTCCCCAGAGCCTGACCACCGCACTAGCCACCGTTGGTGGTTGGCGCTTGGAGGATGGGAGCACTCGAGGGTGGTCTGACACATGAGATGTGTCTCACCTCAAAGCAGAAGTGAAATGGGGCACACTTCCCCTTGCAAGACAAGAGGCAAGTCTGACCACCCCATCACCACCACCTCCTGCAGGACCCTGGCTGCCACCGCTGGGATCTGAGACTGGGGGACGACAAAGAGAAGCCGGCCTGGTCTGGGGAACCACACAGGGAGCTGCGGTCTGCTTCCCACCGTGCATTCCTCCTTGGGCAGCCTCCCTGTGATTGGAAGATACTGTTTCCAGTTTTTATGATTTAGGCTCTAAGGGAGACGGTCTCCCGGCAGAGCCACAGCCAGCCCATCGCTGCACGAGGGAAGTTGATTTGTGGTTTGTTCACTCATTCATTGTTCACACACTCAACCTCCACTCTCCCATCAACCAATACATTAAGAACCATCTGTGTGCCAGGCATTGTGTGGATACAGGAGGGAGAAGGGCATGAACAAAAACCACACAAATAACTATGGTTATGGCTGTGGAATAAGAATAGTTGTGAAAAGTGCTCCAAAGGCCATGGAGAGGCCACTGTGGGAGGTCTGACGGGCCCCCAACCACATATGGGGCTCAGGGGAGGCTCCGGGGCATTTCTGTGGAGACCTGTTGGATGGCAGGGCTTGCAAAGGGCAGAGACGGCAGAGAGGGGGAAGAGCTGGCTGGAAGAGGCTGAGACCCTGAGATGGGAAGAAGCTTGGGGGGAAGGAGGGAGAGGGACAGGGGGACTGGTGTCACTGCAGAGACCGGATCACGCAAGATCTTGCAAGCTATGTAAGGGTTCCGCCTATTGGATGCATCCTCAAGAGGAGTGTTGAAGGCTGGGGGACCTTGGGCAAGCCTTTCTCCTCCCTCTGCCTCAGTTTCCTCATCTTTTCAGTAGGAACATGTTCGCAGTCCTTGCAGGGGTGTTGATGAGCCTTTATGGAAAGCACTGGCGCGGCGTCTGGCACGGTGGAGGTGCCCTGTAAGTGCAGCCATTAGTCTAATTGTGACCAAGGCAGGCCAGGAATCCAGGCTCCAGCCTGACTCCCCCTCCAGTGGCTGTGCCTGCAGTTCCTGCCTCCCCGCCCAGGGCTGCTTCTAAGAGACACCGAGCCAGGAGCCGTCATCGGGGCTGAACACATTGGCCTGAGTTCCAACTATCTCTCTGATAAAGCATTTCCCTGCTGTCATTTCACTGCCCTTTGCCAGCCACGCTAATGCAGCCTGGGAAGAGGCTCTGGTCCGCAGCCATGGCCAGCCTAGGAGCCGATGTCCCCTCCCACCTCCCAGCCCCCGCGGCGCCCCAGGTTCCGGCAGATGACTGATCAGCCAGTCTCTGTGATGGCAGCCACGTGCCTGCAGGCGAGGGGCGGGGGTGACGCAGAGCTGGCAGCCCCAGGGTTGACCGGCAGCAGGACTGCATGATTCTGCAACGGTAGAGCCACCCCAGAATCCCTCTCCTCATTCAGGGAAGGAATCTCCCTAGAGGGGAAAGGACCTGGCCCGGGGCACAGGTGCCTGGACCATGCAGGTGCTCTGCTTGCTACCTGGCTTTGTTCTAGCAACAACCCCTCATGCTGGGTATTACTGGCCACTTTTACAGATAAGGAACTGAGGATTGGGGTCACCCAGCTGACAAGTGGCAGAGTCTGGATTCTACTCCAGGTCACCGTGACCTTGCCCTGCCCCCTGCCCCTTGGTAGTGGCCCTTTGGGCTAGGTTTTGCTGTATTTTTGTATTTCATCCGGTGTGAGTGGATTGTAGGAGGCCTGGAAACAAGGTGGGCAAGGCTGAGCTTTGGTTTCTTCATCCGGCAAGGGGCCGCGGGAGTGTCACACAAGCTAGAGGCACCTCGGTGATGGGTGGGACCACCCTTCTGGTTTACAGAGAGGAAGCTGAGGTCTGGAGGTGGAGAGCAGCTTGCCTGAGGTTACAGGGTTGGTTGGTGCAGAGCCGGTGGGCTTTCCTTGTGCCTCCTTCGTGACCTCCCTTGCTGGCCTCTGGGCCCCTGTCCAGTCTCTGCACGTTGGAGGATCCCAGCCCGGAGACCCTGGACCTCCTTTCTGCATCTCATTCCCCGGGCAACCTGGTCCTGTAATTATAATTACCATCTACATGCCTGTGAGTCTCCATGTGAGACCTCTAGCCTTGAACTCTGAACTCCAGCCCGTGTGTCCAGCTGCCTTCTTGGCCGGTCTCTAGACACCTGAGAGCATAACAAACTGGTTGTGTCTAAAACACAGCTCTTGGGAATTCCCTGGTGGTCTAGCGTTTAGGATTCCATGCTTTCACTGCCGAGGGCCCGGGGTTCGATCCCTGATCAGGAAACTAAGATCCCACAAGCTGCGCCACAGGGCCAGAAAAAAAGGAAGAAGAACAACAACAAAAAAAAACACACACAGCTCTTGATTTAGCTGCGTCCTCCCAGCTCCCAGCCAAACCTGCTGTACCTACAGTCTTCCCAGTTTTAGTCACTGTACCATCATCTACCCAGTTTTTCAGGCTGAAAGCCTTGGAGTTATTCTGTATTTCCTTCTCTCAACCCCCAGATCTAATCCATCAGCAAAAATATATTGTAATCTGACCCTTCTTCCCATCTCCACCTTTATCTGATGCAGCAGCCACCGAACTGGTCCTCCTGCATCCTCCTTTGCCTTGAAGAATTTACTCTCCTCACAGCAAGCAACACACTGTCTTTCAAACACAGAACAGGTTGCATCCCTCCCCTGCTTGAAAACCCTCCAATGACTTCCCAACAATTTGGGATGAAACCCCAACTCCTTGCCCTATGGGGCCTGGGCTGCTGGAAGCCTCCATCTCCTTTTTCACCTCCTCTGTTCATTCTGAACCATGCAGTGTCTCCTCTTTCTGTTCCGTGGACATCCCAAGGTTGCCCTGCCTCGGGGGCTTTGCATGACTCTCCCCTCTTCTTGGAATCCTCCTCCCAAGATCATGGCTCCGTTGCTTCCTCATTGCTGGTGTCGCTTGTCGCCCTGCCTGACTCCCATGTCTAGAGAAGCACCACCCCTCTG
This sequence comes from Physeter macrocephalus, assembly GCF_002837175.3. Taxonomy (NCBI): domain Eukaryota; kingdom Metazoa; phylum Chordata; class Mammalia; order Artiodactyla; family Physeteridae; genus Physeter; species Physeter macrocephalus. Next base: position 24,819 of record NW_021145884.1, on the reverse strand, counting down.
CCCGCCACTGCCCATCACACTGCCTTGTTATCTCCCCCGCACAGCCCTTGTCATCATCCAAAACCACCTGCATCACTGGCCCACTTGTGCACTGTCTTCTCTCCTCACTGGAATGCAGGTTCCAGGACTGTTTTTCATCCCCTCCACATCCTCAGTACTTAGCACAGTGTGCCTGGCATGCAGTAGGCGCTCAATGAGTGCTTGTTCACAGAACCAACCACAAGGGCCTAAGCTACAAATCAGGTTCATCCCGGGTTGCTGTCCCTGGACTCTCTTGTAGGACAGCAGTTCCCTGTCCTTTGACTTCTTGAAGACAGTAATGTCTTTAAGTGCTCAGAGGTTGCTCATTTACCTGCCCGCTCTATCACCTACAAACTACGTGACCTTGAGCAAATTACTTATTCTCTCTGCCTCGGTTTTGTCGGCTGTAAAGTGGGGATAGTAACAGTGCCCACCTCATAGGGCGAATGTGAGAATTACATTAATGCAGGAAGAGGCTTAATTGCAGTGCATGGGACCCAGCGTTCAGTACCGTTAGCTCTACTGCTGTGATCACCACCGTTATCACCAGTTTGACTGGTGTTTCCTCTCTGCCTTCAAGTAATAACACTTACCTGGCCATTTTGCCTGCTCAGCACCCTTCAGTGGCTTCCTAATCCACTTGGGAAGAGACCAAGCCCCTGGAAGTAGCCTGGCAGCCCCACCTCCCTCTCCAGCCTCACCTTGCATGACGTTCCCCCTTGCTCCATTCCCTGCAGTCACACGGGCCTCATGTCAGTTCTTCGTGTGATTTATGCTCATCCCATGCCAGGCACTCTGCCTGGAATGACCTTTCCCTCCTCCTGCCCCTGGTTGATGCCTCCTCAGTGTGGCCATGGCCTCTCAGCCTCCCTGCACGCCCCCAGGCACTGTGAACCTGCGCTGCAGCCCGTCATAGCTGTGAGCGGGCACTCATTCCTTCCCTGGATTGATCCGTGCCTTTCCTACGAGACCCTAAGCGCCACGAGAGCAAAGACCCAGTCATCCTTTGCCCACCCTTGTACTCACGGTGTTTGCACATGGTAAGTGTTCAGTAAATAGTAAGTGAAGGAGTGGGGAGAAAGCCTTTGGGCTGGTCACACAACGCCCCAAGAGAAAATCTGCTGCCTTTGCAGAACCAACCAGCCTTTCTCACCGGCCTCTGGCCACAGAGCTGGAACAGCCCTCCTGACTTCCCGTAGGGTCCACTTGCTTGCAACGTGGCCTGGGGCAGCCGCTGCTTGCGTGCTGCCTTCTTTCACACAGTGCCCACAGAGTTATAGGAGTTGGGAGAGCCTTTGCTCGGTGAAGCCAAGATAGAAACTGGATGTGAAGCAGCGACACGATGGGGAAGTCTGTCTGGCTTCCTGAGCTCTGCCGGCTCATGGCCAGACATCCAGCTCTTCCTTCCCTCTCAAAACAGGGTAACTCTGGGGTCCTGAAGGCCGAGTGCTCTGCTCTGGTTTTTCTGGCTGATGGTATTTCCTTTGATTGCTTGGAACAGAGGTCCTCGCAGGCTTCAGTCCTGGGCCAGTCCCCCTGCCTTGAGTCTGAGCCAGGACATGGCAAAATGAGAAAAATAGGGACACTATAGTGTGTTCTCATAAAGCTAAATTAATTCTCAGATTGTCCTCCTTTTTGTGTGTCAGGATGCCCTTTCGTTTATGAAATAAGGTTGATGGAGGTAGTGATAGATTCTCTCTCTCTCTCTTTTTTTTTTCTGCACGGCATGTGGGATCTTAGTTCCCGGACCAGGGATCGAACCCGTGCCCCCTGCAGTGGAAGCACGGTAGTCCTAACCACTGGACTGCCAGGGAAGTCCCGGTGGTAGGTTTTCCTTCCTCCCTTCCTCCCTCCCTCCTTTTCTTTCTTTCTTTCTTTTTCTTTCTTTCTTTTTCTTTCTTTTTCTTTTCCTTTTCCTTTCTTTTACTTCCTTCCTTCCTTTTTCTTTCTCTCTCTCTTTCCTTTTTTCTTCCTTCCTTCCTTCCTCCCTTTCTTTCTCTCTCTCTCTCTCTCTCTCTCTCTCTCTCTTTCTTTCTTCTTAATGTCCTGGCTTGTCAAATCACCTACTTAATTTCTTTTGAAATTTCCTGGTCCGTGGATAGCGGCTGAGCAGGGATGAGAACCCAGGTTTCCTGGTTCCAGTTTAACTGTCTCTCCGCTCTGCAGCCCCTCCCTGGAGAAGATAAGATGCAGGGGAGACACGAGAGCTGGCTGTAAATTACCGACGGGCTGCCATGTGGAAGAGGGGACACGCTTATTCTGGCTGCACCCCTGGGGTCTCTGGGGAGCAGTTTCAGGTGGGCGCGTTCATGGCTTAGAATAGTTTCTGACAGGCAAGTATTCAACAACAGAGAAGGCTGCCCCACCCGGCAGTGTTCAGGCACAGGTGGGGCAGCTCCATTCGGGCCTGGTGGAGAAAATATTCGGGCCTGGGGGGGTACCAATTAAGGGTCTTGGTCTTAGATTCAACCTGCTTTCAGCACCGGTTTCACCACTTACTATCTGTGTGACCTTGGGCAAGTCTGTTTCCTCTTATTTGAAATGGGGGTAATTATTGCCACCCTCAGGGTCCCGTGAGGATTAAAAAAGGGAGTGAGGCCTTCTAGGAGATGTGAATCCTGCCCCCAGGGAGCTTACTTAGAGTCTGGTAGAGAGCAGCAGAATCACAGAGAAAGGATAATGTGAAGCAACTTACGAGCAATGACCGGCAAGAGTGGCCCAGATGTCTGTGCTGGGGCGTTTCTGAGTATGGGCGATCAGGGAAGTAGGTAACACTTAAACTGAACCTTGAGACGCTGCCTGGGTCTGGATAAGTAGAGAGGAAGGAACAGGGAGCTTCCAGGGAGGAGAGCATATAGTGGTCTATTAAGCACGGGCCTAGTAAGTAGCTATTTTTTTAAGATATAAAATTTATTTTTAATTTTGGCTGCGTTGGGTCTTCGCTGCTGCGCGCAGGCTTTCTCTAGTTAAGGCGAGCGGGGGCTACTCTTCGTTGTGGTGCACGGGCTTCTCACTGCGGTGGCTTCTCTTGCTGCGGAGTACGGGCTCTAGGCACGTGGGCTTCAGTAGTTGTGGCTCACGGGCTTAGTTCCTCCGCAGCATGTGGGATCTTCCCGGACCAGGGCTTGAACCCGTGTCCCCTGCATTGGCAGGCAGATTCTTAACCACTGCACCTCCAGGGAAGTTCAGTAGCTATTAATATTACCTAAATTTCAAGGGCATGGCAATCTCTCTTTCCTTGGGCTCCCATGGCTCTGTGGGCACATTCCTGGCTCATGAGAGATGCTTGGTGCATGTTGTATGAGCAGGACTGGCTGCCACAGAATAGAGGGCGATATGATTAGATTCTATTGACCTGGGGAAAATAAGAGCATCCTTCCATATAGCCATACACCTGTCCATCATCCAATAGCACGCACATACATACATACACATCCATCCATCCATCCATATGTTTCAGGCAGAGAACAAGACAAAGCCACTCAAAGCTTACATCAAGGGGGGCAGGGCTTACAGATATGAATTAAATTATGACATGAATAAGTGTAAAACTGCAACTGTGGTAAGTGCTACAGGTCAAAGGGATTCATGGTGCCAGGAGAGTCCAAAACAGAGCAATTCAACCTATACAGGGAGGTCAGGAAAGTCTCCCCAAGGAAGTGACCACTGAACTGAGAACTCACAGGCAAGTTGGAGTAACTAGAAGAATTGGAAGTGTATTGAGGGTGGGGAATGTTTCAGGCAGAGAGGGCAGAGCACATGCCATGGCAAGATGAAGTTGGGGGGTGTCGGCCCGATGATGCAGGACCTCCTGGGCATGTTCAGGATTTCGATTTTTATCCTTGGAAGTTCTAAGCAAGGATCAGGTGACATGCTCAGATTTGTATTTTTTAAAGACTGTCTGGCTATGGTTATAGAAAATGGAAGTGGGGGGATGGGACGGGAAGGTGTAAAACAGGAGACCTGTGAGAAGCCAATGTAGTTGTCCAGGAAATCCATGATGGAACCTCGGACTGGGAAGGGGTTGGGGAGGGGAGGAGTGTGTGAGGAGGCCATTTAAGAGATAAATGGACATGATGGGGCGATGTGTGTGGTGGGAAGAATGAAGGCGAGGGAGTTGCCTAGGATGATACCCAGGTTTCTGGATGGAACTGTTGCCAGGCAACAGAGTGAAAGCCAGGAGAGTGCAGGGAAGGGGTGGGACACACTTTCCCTTGCTGTTGTTATGTCTGTGTTTGCAAAGTAAGGGTGTCAGGAGTGTGGGTGTGCACCGCTCCCTGAACGCCTGCTCAGGGGTGAGAAGGCTGCTTTAAGGAGGCTGCACGTTGCAGGCTGAATGGCTGGGCCAGGGAGCTAGCCTTCCAGTCTTGGCTCTGCATCCAGGTAGCTGTGTGACCTTGAGGGGGCAGCTTCACCCCTGTGGGCTTCAGCTCTACAACTGACAGCCCTGGTGGTCAGACATTTTAAGGGCATAAAGCAATCTGAGTCTTATTCGTGTCCACTGGCATTATTTACAGGGCTCCCCCTTGGAAAGTTATTCCTTGTAGATCCCCTTTATCCAGAGCCTGAAGGTTAAAATAGCATTGAGTCTAGAATGTGAGCTCTGAAAGGACTCACAGAGCCCGTTTGCCCCATCCTCTAATTTTACAGAGGTGCAGCACCTGTGTCTGATCCTTCTCTCTCTCCTCCTGCCCGACCCTGCACGTAGCAGAAGAGGAGGAACAGTTTGTGTAGAGCCACAAAGCTACAAGGAAGAAGAGCACCCTTTGCGGTGAGCCCCATGGTCCTCTTCTTACTTTGGGGGTGGGGATTTTTCTGCAGCCTACCGCCATGTCTTAGGACAGATGGGGCTAGGCTGTGGGGATGGGCTAAGATTATAGACACAGGTGATGCTGAGCATCTGGGGGAAGAGTGATGAATGGGACATCTGAAGCTGTGTCCTGCTGAGCTGGGGTCCTTTCTGACTTATTGAAGATGCCTCTGGTCATGCACCCCTGCTGTGACTCCTGGGTGTCCTCCAAGGGCTGCAAGATGCTCTTTGCAAAAAAGGAATGTAGAAAACCCAGCCTACCCCCTGCAAATAAGACATGGAGACAAAAACCCGGTTGGAATCTCGTGGCTGAGGTTTCCAGGCTGAGGTTTCCACGGTGGCTCCACTCTGCTGCCCTTCCCATTGGCTGGGCGTCCTGCTCCGGCTTTAGCAACAGAGGCTCAGATACACATCTCCTTCCTGATTGGCCAGGCTGTGCTGCAGCGCCATAGCAACAGGGGCAGAGGGACCAGTCTCTGCAGAACAACTTGAGTCACTATCTACCCGGGGTGGAGCTGAGATCCAGAGGGCTGCTTGCAGGGGATGCAAACTAGAAGAGGTAGCCCCCACCTCAGCTCAAATTCAGGTGGGGAACCCTCCTCCCTGGTTGTCCAGGGTGTTGGGAGGCTGCTGGGCTTCTCTGCCTCATCTCATCTATCCTGTATCTTGCAGCATCTTCCCAGTCCTTCTCTTGCTCCAGGGCTACTGTCTCTGCAGAAGGAAAACCAAACCTCTTGCAGTGCCAGCGGTTAACTCATTTGCCCAAAGTCACGCAAGTTACAGGCTAGAACCTGAACCCGCATTATATTGCCTGACTTAAAGGCTTTAGAGGGTCTTTGGTGGAAAATCTAGGGGTCCTTTTTTTTTTTAATGGACTTTGTTTTTTAGAGCACTTTTAGGTTCATAGCAAAGGCACAGAGCTGAAGGTACAGAGATTTCCCATAGTCCTTTCAGTTTTAGTAACAATCTTCCTTTAATTCATCAAACAGCTAATGCTTTCCAAAACACTCTCCTGCCTGATCCTCCCAACAATTCTGTGAGTTTGGTAAGTCAGGGAGGAATGACCCATTTTATAGATGAGAACACCAGAGCCCAGAGAGGGCAAGTGATTTGTTGCATGTCACACAGCATATTTGTGCCAGAGCTGGGACTCCAACCCAGGCCTCCTGAATCCTTGTCAGGGCTCTACCCACAAACCATTGACTTATCCATACCAGGGGGCCTCCAGGAGGGTCGGAGGGATGCTCTGAGGGGTCATCTCATCTGTTTAGAGAACAGTGGCTGAATAGAATCAGGCATACCAATGTCTCCATCATGGACCAAGGGTTTCACATCATAACCCCAGTCCTTGCCAGGCAACTCCTAAATTTGGCTCTAGTCCCCAGGAAGGGTCCTTGTTTCACTGCAAACCTTGCTGTCCATCCCCCTACATGGACAGGAGAAGAAACACTAGTAAGTTAACTACAATCAGTTTAACATTGCTCTGTGCTTGAAGCTGTGCTGAGGGCCTGCCTGACTCTTCATTGCAGCCTTGGGTCTTCACTGTCCACTGTTTACAGATGCAGAGGTTGGTGCTGTGGAAGGTCAGGCTGCGTGCCAAGGTCACACAGTCAACAGTGCGGCCATAATTCAGACAGGAGGCCCCCTGACTCGAAAGCAGGCTGGCTTGAACAGTGTGATGGGCTCTCTGATGCAGAACAGTAGCTCCAAGAGGCATTGGAGAGCAGAGTCTTTTGCTCTTGGGTGTGCATTTTTCCCTCAGTGGAGGCAGTGGCTGGACCTATTTTTTGGTGCTGGAAAAGACAGGCTCAGAGGATCTGCTTTGTGTTAGGGATTTAGAAGTCCTTAGCCCCCAAGGACTGACTCGGTACCCACAACGCTGCCTCCCATTGCCTAGTGTCCCAGGTTTGCGTCCCTTCAGGAGGACGTGGCTGGGCAGCTGGTACTTGGCAATCAACACGGAGGAGAGAAAACCCAATGACTTCCTTGCTCTGAATCTGAGCCCCCACCGAAAATGAATGTTTTGGCAGATTTCTTTCCTTCCTGCTCAGCTTGTGCTCCCAGAAGCTCTTGCCCCTGAAACAGAGGCCAGCCACCTGGTCTGCCCTCCTGCCCTCCCAAAGGTACTGATTTTGGAGGACACGGAAGGTGGGAGCTCATGCCCACCACTCTGCTCCCCTAAGGCCCACACCAGCAAGGGGCAGGCCCACGAGTTCACCACGAGCCACGGTCTACAGCATCTTCCCTGGGCCAGACACCCCACAGACGCTAGGGAGATGGCAAGGAACGAGCCATTATGGCCCCTGCCCAGTGGAAGGGATGGACGGTGGGTCCTGTGGAAGCTGCTGCCCAGTGGAGGAGATGGACGGTGGGTCCATAAGTGAATAAATCGTGATTTCCGAGAGCAGTAAAAGCCACGGACAGGATGAGACAGGGTAACGGGACAGAGAGTGACTGGTGGGTCCGGGGCGGGGTGGGGCAGGACAGCAGGTGTGTGTGTCCTGTTTCAGCCAGGATGGTCAGGAAAGGCCTCTCTGAGGAGAGGTGACATCTGAGCACATAGGACTTGGATGAAAGAGGGGAGACTTTTGCTAGGGGAAGTGCAAGGGGCTGTGGAATTTAGCAAATGCAACAAATGACTGCTGAATCCCTACTCTGCATCAAGGGACCAGAACAGACGAAGGACCTGCCCAAGGCACGGTGGCAACCCAGAAGAGGTACTCCCAGGCCTGGAGATCCAGGAAGGCTACCAGGAGGAAGCAGCAACCCTTCTGAGGCCTGAAGGATGTCAGGTCAAGCACAGTGGGGCAGCAGGAGGCGTGGACGCACCGAGATGGTTCCAGTGGAAGAACAGTATCTGCAAAGGCCAGAGGAGAGGGAGAGCTCGGGATTCTCAAGTAAAGGCAAAGAGCTGTTTCTGAAGCAGAGAGTTCATGTGGAAGAGAGGGAAAGGATGAGCTTGGGGCCCAAATGGGCCTTGGAGGCCAGTTAAACACTCCAACATTTTCCTGAAGGCAGTTTGCATAGGATTGCCAGGTTTAGCAAATAAAAATACAGGTTGTCCTGTTAACTCTGAATTTCAGATAAACAAATAATTTTTTTTAAGTAGTTATGTATTCAGTATTTTATTTATTTATTTATTTTTGGCTGTGTTGGGTCTTCGTTTCTGTGTGTGGGCTTTCTCTAATTGTGGCAAGCGGGGGCCACTCTTCATCGCGGTGCGCGGGCCTCTCACTGTCGCGGCCTCTCTCGTTGCAGAGCACAGGCTCCAGACGCGCAGGCTCAGTAGTTGTGGCTCACAGGCCTAGTTGCTCCGTGGCACGTGGGATCTTCCCAGACCAGGGCTCGAACCCGTGTCCCCTGCATTGGCAGGCAGATTCTCAACCACTGTGCCACCAGGGAAGCCCACAACAAATAATTTTTAAGTATAATTATGTGCATGCAGTATTTGGAACATTCTTATACTAAAAAACCATTGTTTATCTGAAATTCAGTTTTAATGGGGCCTCCTGTATTTTCTCTGGCAACCCTGAGTTTGGGCCCACAGAGGCATTTTAAGCAGGGGATGACGTGGTCAGATTTACATTTTGTGAAGCTCCCGGGATTTGTGGGGAAACACGCTGGAGGGAGACCAGGAAGGGGGTGGGGAGGATGAGGCTCTTGCCTTGTCCAGGCCAGAGAAGCAGAGGTCAGGGAACAGAGCATCTCATCATGTCACCTGCCTCCCCCACTGAGAGGGTGGCCTTGGGTAAATCCCTCAGTGGATGCAGTCTCAGGCCGGTGACTGCAGACCAGGTCAGACCCTGGCTCTGCAGCATGAGCCTTTGGGCTGGTCTGCTCCCTCCTGGGCCCTCAGCATCCTCCTCTGTCAAATGAGGGGTTCAATCAGAAGAGATGGTCCAGAAGGGCCCTTCTGTTCCTGCCATCTTGGGCTCTCTGTCCATCCTCCGTCTGAGGTCTCCCTGGGGTGGTGGCCCACCATGGTGCCAAGTCCAAACCTCACTCCTTCTTCCCCTTCCAACGTCACTTCAGCAGATGAATGCATGAAACACCCACACACCTGGTTTGGGAAAAGGCACTCCAGAATCTGCTGAGGTCCTACTGTGTGATGAGCTGGGTCCTTTACATCATTCGTTTATGTTAATTCTCACAAAAGCCTCTCAGGGAGGGTATCATTATGCCCATTGCACAGATCAGAAAACTGAGAGCTCAGTGGTGCAGCTGCTGCCCAGGTCACACAGCTGCACAGTGCAAACCTGGGGTGGAGTCCAGGTCTGGCCGGCGCCAGGGCTCTGTCCTCCACTGTCTCCAGGAAACGTCCCCGGGAGTCCCTAATCCCCCACATAGTTATCACCAGGGCTCAGTCAGCAGTCTCCTTGTCCCACGGCAGGCACGTGCTGCCCTGGCTCTTTCTGAGTTAAGCCAGGGGCTAAAACGCATTGGTGTAATGCTCATCTGCTGGGGGCTTTCCGGTTTAGAAAGCCCTTTCCCATCTGTGCCCTCCTCACGACCCTTTGGGGACTCTGCAGGCCCTTCAGCCCTGCTAGCCTGCAGCTCTGCCGCAGTGGAGTCTGCATTAAATATTAACGGGGCAGCTCCTGGCACCGCTGTGACGTCAATTACCGGGCTGCTTGATGAGGGCTGTGGCTGCCTTTCCAAAGTGAAGCAGTGCCCGGAATTCAGCTGGCTCAAATGGCATCCCAGGGGGCCGGCTGTCGGACTCGGAGAAGATGCTGCTAATGTAAGGCGTGGCAGGAGTCCAGGAGTTTTCCTTCCATCTCCCCTGCTCCCTCGGGGCCTGGCTGGCATCCCGATGCTGGCACGATGCCTTCAGTCATTCAGCAAATATTTATTGAGCACCTGATGTATGCCGAGCACAGTTCTAGGCTCTGGGGATACAGTCATGAGCGTGATAAGGTCCCTGCATCATGGGGTTCCCCGTCTGGTGGAGGAGAGGGAGAAACAGTCTCAACGCAGAGGAGCAGACCCAGCACTGTGCGCCAGAGCAGGTGCCCGACCCAGCTTGTGGCCAAGGGATCCTTCCAGAGGAAACTACGACTATGCTGAACCCAAAGGAGCCCGAGTTAGGTCTGGAAAGAGGAGGGGTGAGTGTTTCAGGAAGAGGGAACAGGATCGGAGCTCAGACCCTGGTTCTACCCCTTCCCAGCCATTTATCTGCAAGCTGGGTTTCTGCTGTACAGGGGTGTTATGAGGACCAAACGAAGCCACGGTGAGTGACGGCACAGGGCTTGATTCAGGACAAGAGCTCAGCGGTAGCTGTTATGAAAATAGCTCTGTGCCTTCACAGAATTCCTCACCGTGCCATGGAGGCTTACTCTGATTTGGCAAGATGAGAAACTGAGGCTCAGAGGGGTGACATCACAAAGCCCTGGGTAATATTGTGGATCAGACCCCAGGCTGGACACACGATCCCAGGCTCTGACGCGGGTTTTTTGACATTCTCTGGCCATAGGCAACCCAAGCAGTGGCCTCAGCTCAGCGAGACACAGAATACCACAAGAGATCTCAGTGTGAATTCCTCGGCCTTCAACACTCCCCATCTCGGCCTTCTTTGAGGTAAGGCTGCAGCTATCCAAGGACAAGCCCAGGCCTTGGCTTTGGGGTGGAGCCTGGGCATAGACCTTGTTCTGCTGCTAATCTACTGTGTGACTGTGAGTGAATTTTCTTCCTTCTCTGAGCCTCAGTTCCCCATAGTTAACACTAAAACCAGCTGTCATTGCCTGGGTCTCTGATCCTCCCAAAGAGCTGTGGCACAGGAATTATTTTTAATTCCATATTAAAGATGAGGAACCAGGCCACATACAAGTGGGGGCTGGATTTGAAGCCAGGCCCATCTGCTGGCAGAGCTGACTAACGGCCCATCATGCAGTGCTGTCTCTCAGAGAAAGAAAGCCAGCCTGAGTTGTCTCCAAGATCCTTAGTATGAGTCTGTGACTCTGTGAGTTCCATGCTGCCCCCAGGCCTTCAGGGCCCAGTGGTTTCACAGGGAGGGCATTTCAGCTTGGGCTGATCCTTCAACTGTCCCACATAAAGGAGGTAACAGGGGACTTCCCTGGTGGCGCAGTGGTTAAGAATCCGCCTGCCAATGCAGGGCACATGGGTTTGAGCCCTGGTCCCGGAAGATCCCACGTGCCGCAGAGCAACCAAGCCCGTGTGCCAGAACTACTGAGCCTGCGCTCTCAAGCCACAACTACTGAACCCACGTGCCACAACTACCGAAGCCTGCACGCCTAGAGCCCGTGCTCCGTAACAAAGACAAGCCACTGCAATGAGAAGCCCGCACACCGCAACGAAGAGTAGCCCCCACTCGCTGCAGCTAGAGAAAGCCCGTGCACAGCAAGTATCACCTCATACCAGTCAGAATGGCCATCATCAAAAAATCTACAAACAGTAAATGGTGGAGAGGGTGTGGAGAAAAGGGGACCCTCATGCACTGTTGGTGGGAATGTAAATTGATGCAGCCACTATGGAGAACAGTATGGAGGTTCCTTAAAAAACTAAAATTAGAACTACCATATGACCCAGCAATCCCACTTCTGGGCATATACCTGGAGAAAACCTTAATTCAAAAAGACACATGCTGGACTTCCCTGGTGGCACAGTGGTTAAGAATCTGCCTGCCAATGCAGGGCACATGGGTTTGAGCCCTGGTCCCGGAAGATCCCACGTGCCGCAGAGCAACCAAGCCCGTGTGCCAGAACTACTGAGCCTGCGCTCTCAAGCCACAACTACTGAACCCACGTGCCACAACTACCGAAGCCTGCACGCCTAGAGCCCGTGCTCCGTAACAAAGACAAGCCACTGCAATGAGAAGCCCGCACACCGCAACGAAGAGTAGCCCCCACTCGCTGCAGCTAGAGAAAGCCCGTGCACAGCAACGAAGACCCAACGCAGCCAAAAATGAATGAATGAATGAATAAATACATAAATAAATAAAATAAAGGTGGTAACAGCACTGTCACAGGCTTCTGGCAGGCAGCACCCACTCTCTCCCTCATCCACAACCTCATTCCTCCTGGCATTAGCCCCGGGGGTGGGAGGTTCAATGTGAGCGACAGGCCCACTTTACGGATGAGGAAACTGAAGCTCAGAGAGGTGCAGCGACTTGCCCAGGCTATCCCAGCTACTGCAGAAGAGCTGGGATTTGAGGCCGCGTCTGGCAACTCCAGATCTTATACTCCAAGTAACTGCAAGGTGGCCAAATTCAACCGGGAGACTTCCTCCTCCTCCTTCTCTCAGCCCCCTCCTAGCCCCTGCAATCTTGCCTCCCTCCCCCTGGCTCTCTCCCCGGTCTTATGGTCTTATCTTCCACGAGGCTGCCAGTCAGTTATCTGTGAGCCAATTTAAAGCGTTTCCCTCCTGGAAGGCCCTGGCCACTCACAAAGAGGGCTCTTGTGGTGGCATTTCTGCAATAGGCACAAGGTGTGATCAGATTCGATTCAGCACTCATGAAGAGGGGCACCCCAGGGCCTCAGATGATGAATGAAACGTAGGCCCTGTCCTCCAGTGTTTACATTTTACGAGGGAAATGCCAACTTCCTTATGAAGTGGGAAGCAGGTGGTATAAGTGACAAAGAGTGACTCTGCCCCTATTAGCTCCAAGACCTTGGGTAAGAGAGCTTCCTTTTCCCCTCTGCTTAAATGGGTGCAAGAGGAATTCCCCACCTCACAATTGTCATGAGGATTAAACGAGATCATGGATTAGATGAAATTGTATAGCACAGGGCTTGATGCCTAGTAGCTGGCCAGGAAACACCAATCCTACCAAAAGAAGTCCATGCAGGTGGTGGATTCCAGAGTCACAGTGGGAGTGAGCAGAAGGAGAGAGTGCTTCTTGGTGGAGACCTGGGAAAGCTCCTTAGAGGAGGTGAGATTTCAGCTGGGTATTAAAGACTTAGAGGAAGAGGTAGAAGAATGGAAAAGTTGGTAGAAACTTGTGGGCAGGCTCTGTGAGCCTGGTGGCCCTAGGATGTCCAGGAAGTAGGTGTTGAGCTTGGAAAGGTGGGCCAGGGCCAGGTCATGAAGGGCCAAGTGGAGGAACTTGTATCTTTTAAGGGGAAAAGGGTGTCCCTCCTACCTATGACCCCAGCAGCAGCTCAGGGCTATCTGCAGAGACCAGCCCCCTGGAGTCAGCCTTCTCCTCTGGCTTTGGTGCTGCCAGATCCCTTTGTCTCCTGAGTCAGGGCCAGCCCACCACTGTTGTCTGGAAGAAGACAGAAGGCTGTAGCAATCTGCTTGCCTCCTACTAACATACTGGGGAGGAAAAGCTGTTTTGTAGCATAGTTGCCTGGCAGGGAACCTTGGTGGAAACTCAGCAAACCTCACCCTCACTTCCAAGGTTATGGTTTAAGCAGCAGTTGATGACAGCAGTTGATGTGTGCAGCTCAAAGACTGAAAGAACGTTTTCAAGTGCTCAGAAGGTCAGGGGCAGGCATGGAAAGAATGGTGATGGTGGTGGAGTGGGTCTGGATCGGGTTCCTGCCCCCCGCTCTCTGCGCTGCAGTTGGGCAAGATACTTAACCTCTCTGGGCCTCAGCTTCCACATCTGTAAAGTTGGAACGATAATACCGACCTTTCCTTGACCAAGTGGGAGTGTGCTGGCCACCCGCTGCCCCTGGCCTGCTGTGGAGTATGTCCTGCTACTTTCCTCCACTCCTTGTATGGATGTGGTCCAGACACTGGGCCTGCGAGGCATCCCTGCTTCACCCTCTTGAGCTGCCATGTCATTTGCTAAACTTCCAGTGGTGACATACCCTAGACCTTCAGAGCTGGAAAAAAGACAGAACTCTGCCATCCAAGCCAGTGTAGCCTCCCATTTCACAGACAGGAAATCCAAGGCTCAGAGACGAGAAGTCACTGCACTCCAGGCTCTGACCTCCAGCTTTCCCTGGACCACCACAGCCCCTCCCACCTGGGCCGACCTAGTGAGAACCACACAGAAGCTTGAGGCAATTATCCAGATGGTTCCAGCCAAAGGATCTAGAAAATTCTGGCTAAGAAACACAAGTTCCTTGACCATCTGCAGAACTGAAGCAAAAGTCTTTTTCGCCCTCATTTTAACTGCGATTCCATAGGCAATAGCTTCACTTTCTCCCCCCGAGCTGAGCTCCTTTGAACAAGCTTGTGTGTGTGTGTGTGTGGCGGGTGGGGGGGGGGGGGCGGGTGCTGAGAACGGGGCTCTGAGCTCTGCCAGCTCACAGATTGCAGCTACCAGGACATTTTCACACTCCTTAATGCCAAAAGCTGCCATGGAAGACAATCTGCTCCCAAAGCGGGCTTTCAAAGAGTGGCGGGAGGCTCTGGCTGATCCTGAAATCTGTGCACTCAGGCTGATCTTAGACACAGGGGGTGGAAGTTGGTATCAGTGAAAGGACACTGGGGCCCAGGCAGTTGGCAGAGAGTGGCCGTGAGTGGGAGGCTGCGGGTGACCGCCTTGACCACTGAGTAAGCACCTGACTGTTCTAGGTCTCCTTTTCCATATGATGGGGTTAACAGCCTCTTTCCCAGAGTTGTGAGGATTTGGGGAGCTGGTACAGGGGGGTCAAGTGTTTACCCCCAACCCAGTCAGACAGCCAGCAATTAACAGCAAGAGCTGCTGCTCCCGCTCCTGGTGGTGGTGACATCATCACTGGCTTGGGATCAGCCGGGTCACCCAGGCATCAGGAGGCCTGCATTTGGTGCGGGGGCGGGGAAGAAAATCCTATCTGGGTAACAAGAATCTGTGGGTGGGTGGCCCCTCCGTCTCAAGCCGGTAACCATGCTGACACTGTGAACGCCATCTCTCCAGAACAATACCAGGGCTTCTTTGTAACACGTTCCTTGGTGTCCAGACTTCGCAGGGAGCTCAGAGTGTCCCAGGACACCCAAGGAAAAAAGCAGGACGTGCCTTTTCTGGGTCACCTATTCACGGGGCTCTGGCAGAGGGTTCTGGCAACGCTTTGGAAATCCAGTCCTGCGTGAGAAGCAGTCATTACCACTGGCTCAGGGTGGGGTGCAGCAAGGAATTTTCTACAGTTGTGATGGCTGGTGCAGGCAGGGTGTGAATGTGCTCTTGCCGAACCCTAAACCTAAGAAACAGGATGGTCAGTCCCATTTAAAAGAGGCTTCCTGGGGGTGGGTGGTGGTGGTGTGATGAATTGGGCGATTGGGACTGACATGTATACACTGATGTGTATAAAATTGATGACTAATAAGAACCTGCTAGGGGCTTCCCTGGTGGCACAGTGGTTAAGAATTCGCCTGCCAATGCAGGGGACACGGGTTCGAGCCCTGGTCAGGGAAGATCCCACATGCTGCGGAGCAACTAAGCCCGTGTGCCACAACTGCTGAAACCTGCGCGCCTAGAGCCCCTGCTCCACAACAAGAGAAGCCACCACAATGAGAAGCCTGCGCACCGCAACAAAGAGTAGCCCCCGCTCGCCGCAACTAGAGAAAGCCCGCGCACAGCAACAAAGACCCAACACAGCCAAAAATAAATAAAATTAAAAAGAACCTGCTGTATAAAAAAAAAATTAAATAAAATTAAAAAATAAAAGGGGCTTCCCCAAGGGTACTCAGCTAGTAACTGGTAGAGCAGGATTCAGACCTGAGTTCAGATCCTCTTCCCCATCACATCACACACATGTCCTTGGATAGCTGGGGGGAGAGCGTTGCTCTGTTCCCTGAGTGAGACCCTGCCAGGTTAAGATGCAGCGGACTTGGCCCCTGCTCTGGGTACCTGCTCAGAGCTCTGGGGGCCACACAGTGTGTCTGCCCTTGATCATCAGCCCCCTTCCCCTGGTTCAGAGGCCCTCTTGGAAATTGTTCAAAAGCTACATTGCTTGATAGGACTTAGAGCCCTGGGAGTAAGTGATAGAGCCCTGGGAGTAGGTGACCTATCCAAGGTGGTCAACCTGGCTTTATTTATAAGACTTTGGGGAGTGGGCAGCTCTCTCCCGAGGGTGAAGGAGATGGACGCTGATAAGTGTATAAGCTACAAGAGGGAGACTTGTGTGTGCTTTTTATAATCTGAATGACCCCCAAAGGGGAGTCACACCTTGACCCCTTGTCAGCTCACACCTCACGACATGGTGGGGCCATCAGGCCTAGGAGTCTGACAGAACTGAGCTTGAATCCTGGCTCTGCTGATTACCAGCTGTGTGATTTTATTCAAGACATGGAACATCTTTAAGCCAGTTTCCTCATCTGTAAGATGGGAATGGAAATTCTACCTACCTTACAGGGGTATCTTGAGGGAAAAAATATGCCCATCTCTGCAAAGCACCTGGCCCATCTCTGCAAAGTGCTGGCAACGTGGTAGATGTCCCCGTCCGTTCAAGAGTGGGTGTGGATAAGCTCACCCAGGATAGGGCAGAGGGCCTGGGCAGAGCTCTGAGGAACTCCCAAATTTCCAGGTAGGCTGAGAAGACAAGCTCACACAGGAGACAGAAGAGGAGTGGCTGGAGCAGCAGAGGGGAGCCAGGAGAGTGCAAGGTCATGAAAGCTAAGAGGAGAGCCTGTCAGGGAGGGGTGAGCAGTTGTGCCAAGTGCAGCCAAGAGGGCCAGTTATGTGAGGACTGTGCAGTGACCTCGGATTGGTGGCCACAGCAAGGGCCACCTAGATGGAGGAGTTGGGGTAGAGCCAGAGTACACTGGGCTGAGGTGGGGGTGGTGGGTGGGTGGTGAGGAGGTGGAGACAGTGAAGTTTGGTGAGAAGAAAAGCAAAGCTTTATAGGTGAACCAAAGTTGTCCCTCATTTGACATTTATGAATGTCAAAATCAGTTATTTAGAATGCTCCAGTCTATCTGATTTTTACTGTTTTGAAATCAATCTCAGTCGAACATGATCAGAAGTTAGAAGGGCTCTAATTCCTCTAAGGGCTGGAAGGAACTGTGGAGGTCCCCCCAGTGCTGGCCCTCCTCCCACCTCTCACGGGAACCCGTCCTCATCAGGCCCACGGTGGATAATAAGTTATTATCTACCACACTCTTTAACGATATTCACTAGGGGAAAGATCAGCCTGGTTTGTTAACCTCGATTCCATCTGTAGTTAGCAAAGGTGAATCCTCAAAGCATGGAGAAGCCTGGGGTGGGGGTTTCCTCCCAAACGCTGTGTCATGGGTACTGAGGTCCTCACTGTAGCATCACAGCAGGTAGAAGGTGGCCCAGGAGGCAGGAGACCTAGTATGGAGGTCCCAGCTCTGCTGGCTGTGCAAACTGGGGTCAGCCTCTCCTCCCCATGATACCTCACTCTCCCCTTATGCAGGATAAGGGGTTGGACAGTGGTGAGTCTAAGGGTCCTGCCAGCTCTGACATTCTGGGATTTCTTCTATTCTACAGTGCTTTAAACAGTCCTTCAAGTCCAGTTCTCCAGATGGTGAAACTGAGGTCCAGAAAAGGCCCACTCTCCAGTCCCTCCCTCTCCCTTCTAATGCATCTAACTTTGTGGAGCAAGATTCTGGGCCTGAAATATGGCTTCCATGCCTCTGGTGGTTCCTGATTACCTAAGGATAAAGCCTTAAATCTTCAGCCTGGCACTGAAAACATTCCATGATCTTGTTCTACCCCACCTCATGTCCCACTCCCAGGCCTCTCTCCTCCCCATTTTGTTTCTATCCTCACTACAAGCCCTCACCCCTGCTGGACCCCCCTCCCTAATACCTTTTCCCTGACTCTCACCTCCTTCAAGGTCCAGCTTACCTACTCTTTGGTTTTTAGACCTCCGCTTCTCAGAGGCAGGGGTTGTATCTTACTTATTCTGTGGCTACTCCTTCCCCCAGTGCTGAGCATGCAGTAGGTGCTCAATAAAATGCTCAGAGAGCATAAGGCCCCTTCGCCTGCACTCTCCTTGGCATGTTGTACTAAGTCTGGCCATGCTTTAGCGATTGGGATTTTCCTCCTTTGTCCGGGACCCAGACCAGCGCCTGGCACCAAGGGTCCTCAGCATGGAACGCCAGGACTGGGCTCAGTGACCAGCTGGTCCACTCTCCTCTTTGCCACAGGAGGAAACTGCCACCACTTACAGGCTGTGTAACCTTCAGCAAGTCACTAGTCTGGCTTTGACAGATGGGGAGGCCAGCAGGGCCCACCAGGGGTGGAGGGTTGTGAGCATTAAACAGGATCATACCTGGAAAGGCCTAGCACCGGGCCAGCTCCTAGCAAGTGTGTGGTGATTCTTACCCGTCCCAGCGGGGCCACTCAGTCTCTCCTCCCGTGGAGGGCACAGTCTGCACAAGGCCACTTCCCAGGACGGGGACGCAGTTAGTGAATGTGCGTGGGGCTGTCCCCAAAGGCCGGACCTGATCCTGCCCGGCCAGTGCTGACCGAAGCTCAGGGTGTGGCCCCCAGAAACCCATCGGCCAGGCTGGGCGGGGGCGGGTCCGCCCGTCCGTCCCTCGGGCATGCGGCCTCCTGGCTTCCCCAAGCACTAGGTTTATTTGCTTTTCGGGCCCTTCTCAAGCCAGACCTCTAACCTGGACTCAGAGACGCCTTTCCGGGTGGGGTCGTGACAGTGCTTTCACTGCACGGCTGCCATCACCGAGGCCCCCACCCACGCTCCGCCGTCCCAAGCGCAGCCCTACCCTCTCCCACCTCCACCTCTGCGGCGGTAAAATGCAGCACTCGCTAGGCGCCTGCGCGGCTCTGGGGCGGGGCGGTGGCCTCAGCTATTTATAGAAGGTGACGTCACCTTGAAATAGACCGTTAAGGCTGGCCCGCCCTTCCCCCGCCCCACTTGCGCAGCTCCGCGCCGCCCGGCCCGGCCGCTCCCACTGCGCAGGCGTCCTCTCGTCCTCCCATCCCCCCGCGCGGCCGCCTGTCCTCCCTAGGCGGCGTCGGCGCGAGCCACAGCGCGCAGGGCGAGCCAGCGAGAGGGCGAGCGGCGCTACCTGCTGCTTGCAGCCTCGGCCGGCCGGCGAGCCAGTGCGCGTGCGCGGCGGCGGCCTCCCCTGCGACCGGAGAAGACGAGCGGTCGAGCTAGCTGAGCGGGGCGCGAGGCGAGGCAGGGCTCAGCGACATGGGGGACCGCGAGCAGCTCCTTCAGCGGGCGCGGCTGGCCGAGCAGGCGGAGCGCTACGACGACATGGCCTCCGCCATGAAGGCGGTGAGCGCGCCGGGAGCCCGGGCGGCCGGCCGGGGGCCCGGCGCAGGGGAGGGGTGGGCGGCCGGGCGGCGGCCCCCTCCGGGCCAGGGGCAACCCCGCCGCCCAGCTGGGCGCGGCCGCCCGCTCTCAGCCTGCTCTTCCCGCGCCCGCCGCGCGCCCCGCCATTTCCTGCGGCCGGGCCGGGGGGGGTGTCCAGGGAGGGGGCGCGGCGGGGACCCCACGGGTGGGCTGGGGTCGCGGCATCCCAGCTCGGAGCCGCGGGTGGGGGAGGCTGCTCGAGGGAGGGTGAGGGAGCCGCATTCCTCCTCCGGGACCGTTCTGCCAGGCTGGGTCACCCCTTCTCGCCTTCCTCCACTCACCCCAACCTGTAATAAAGAATCACCTAGTGAGTGGCGCACTGTCTCTCCTGGTTTCCGCTGCCACGACCTGAACTCGGTGTAATGTCGATCAGCTTTTGCTCTGCTCGCCGGCATCGTTCTGGTTCCATTCTCCCGCGCCCGGGGTCCGCTTTGTGTGCGGAGACCCCCCATCCTGAAGTCCGACGAGGACGCGGGCGGGAGCGCGGCGGGCGTGGGGCCCCCTCCCAGTTTGGATGTTGCGCCCATCTGCCCGGAGACTAAGACGGGTCTTGACGCCTAGGGGAGCCGAGCCCTTGTGCCTTTGCCTTCCCGAGACCCCCGGAGACTCGTCTGCAGCTCCATTTCCGGGGAAGGAGTCGCGGCCGGCCACACCCTGGCCAATGCGGTGGGTTATAGACACCACCTGCGTGTCTGAGACCTAGAGTTCTGGTGACCCTCCCACTGTCCCTGTCTCCTCACAGTAGTTCACGTTTTCTCTTAATGAACATTACTTATCTCTGCGTCAAGGTCACAGAGGGGTAGAGCCACAGCTGTGACCGCCAACGTGCCATGTTCACCCAGTTCACAATCTCCTGAGACGTGGGAGGATCCGCCGGGGCCCCACCCTAGACCTACAGACTCAGAAACTCGCGGGGGTGGGACTCAGATCTGCACTTGAACCAGCCCTCGTGGCAAGTGCTATTGGGTTTAAGCTCAAGAATTACTGCCCTGGGTTATATAGCTCATTTGCCCTTCTTAGGGCCTTGGGAGGGGATTTCCTAGAGAAAAAGCTACAAATATAGAGGCTTCGTAAAATTTCAGAGTCATGTGAAAAATTCCTTTTAAAGCTTTTGATATTAGTATATGAAACATGTTGTTGAGGTCCGTGTTTAGGATTATCCAGGTAAGAAGGGTTATCTTTTCCATGTTGTTCACGTCACACGTTGAACCAGGTGTTTGGAAACCACCACCGCCCTTTTGTGGATTCATTGGTGATGCGGAGTTGATCATGGTGTTGTGGGCCAGGTAGGAGCTTTTCATCCAGACCAGGGACGATTTAGGTTTGGGACCTGAAGTCTGTAATTCTGGGGGTCTTATAAGAAAAAAAAAAAAAGTAGGGTATATGAGTTTAACAAATTTTACAGAAACAGGACTGACTGAGTGCACTTCCTTGGAAGGGGTCCTGAGCTTAATCTTCTTTGGGATAAAGCCACTTCTGTCCACACAGCAAGTGACACTTAAGTGCGCCTCTTCTCCCCAGTCACCGAGTGGAACTGGGATTGTGCGGGTTGAGGCCGCTCTCTGGACATTTTAGCGAGGCCCTCACCTATCCTGCAAGTGGGACTTGAAGGCCTCAGTTTTAGGAGCCTTTTGGGGAATAAAGAAGGGATGGGGCTGGAAGCAAAGTGAATTGAGACTAAGGGAAAATGACTAGAAGGTAGTTCTGGAGCTATAGGAAACCCCAGGCAACTTGAAATTGGAAGTAAGGAAAGGATGCAGAGATGTAACCGGAATGGAATACAGTTTGTGGAGAGAAAATAATTGGCTTTCTGGCCTTCGAAAGCAGGCTTGAAAAATGCTTTCCTGCAGCTACCTACTTGTGTCCACAGATTTTCTCTGAGACATTAAGGTAGGATTTTGCAAACTAATGGACCCTTTCATGTATTGGGAATATGTAATATCTGTATCTGAGATGATTGATGGGTTGGATAGGCCATTGAAAATTCAGTGCACACTCTAATTATGTCATTTCAGAATTGTGATAAACATTCCCTCAAGGTAACTCCTATTAAAAAATAAGAGCTTTTTTGGTCAGTATGCCTGTTTCTTCTATTAAAGAATTTTTTTTTTTGTCATCTAAATTAATGGAATATATTTATTGGAAAGGACTTGGCAAGGGTCAGTGGAAAACTGTTTCTCGTGTTTTACCTGTTAAGTTGATGTTTGTATGTTAAATTCTTAATGTTATTGAGAAGACTCAGTCCCTATTTCATTAATATCATAGACCTAAAATATAGCTTTTGGAAAGAGTTGGAATTCTGATAACCCTCTGGGCTTGTGTGGGTTTTCTTCAGGGCAGGTAAGTAGGCTTCTCTCCCGCACCTGAGTGAGGGGATGTTCTGATGCCACCACTCTGTGACCTTGAAGCTCACATCTCTTGCCTTCTGGTCCTCTGAAGTGTGAAAGTTGTAATGTTGGTGTTACTATCAAGTGGGCTTTCAGCTTTCATTCTTCTAACTTGTTTTCTGTTTCCTTTATAATTTAAATGGTAGCTAATAATATTGCCTGCCTCTGATGATTGATGTTCCGTGTGCTACCAGCGTCACCTGGAGGATGTTGTCAGTAAGGCTTTAAGAAATCACGCGTGTTGGAAACAAAGGTGTTGCCTAACATCATTTGAGAACTGCAGTTCCCTGCCTCTCCTCCTAATTTGAAGAGCCAAGAAATGTTTTTGAAGTGAAGTAAAGACGTTTCTTCCAGCTCTCCCCCATCTCGTACCTTGTCCCTTACGTAGAAAGAAGTACTGTGAAAGATTCTCGAACCCAAGTCCTTTCTAGACCAGGCTTGAAATGCCCTTATACAATTCATAACCTCTATAAAATGAGTACAGTACCATCTTATGAGAACTATGAGATAAACCCATAAAGTGGCATAAAAATATTTGTGCATAATACTAAGTGATTCTAAGGAAAGAGGGTAACTAACCAGATAGATTGCTAGTGAATATTCATGGACAGACATAATTCAGTCATGTCACTTATTGCCCTTAGTCATCTTTTATATTAAAACCATGAAGTTTTAAAATGTCATAATTGTTTGGGATGGCATGGTGTGTTTTAACATCGATTACAAAGTTGACAAAGGATGGGGAGAAATATGTCTGAAGGACTTGAAGAATATCTGTAGCAATCTTAAGTGCAGGCAACAAAGCTGCAGCTTAAGGAAATGGGTCGGAGGGGAAGAGGTCCAGCCAGTGGCCAGAGGCTGTTATTCCAACAGCTGTGAGATCCTGGGAAGTGGGGAAGTGAGCAGGTGGTATGTAAAAGGAGAGCACAGCTGAGTGGCCCAGGGTGAGACCTAACCGGTGTTGCAGATATTGAAACTAAGGATGATTTTGAGGTGTACCAGAATTGTGGTTAGTGTGACATCTTAAAGCCACATTGGTACTACCGTTTGAAATCTATGTAAACTAGCAAGCCGTGTTTCCCATGTAAGTATCGCTTTGTCATGTATTGACTGAGGAAGGAAGAAGTCTCTGCATTATTCTTGCAATATTCTCAGTTAAAAGACACTTCAGTTGGTGAACAGTTCACGTAGCTTTGCTGCACTGACGTGGGAGTTGTGGTCCCCATCTGGATTTGGGGTTGCTGCATTATCCCCAGAAGAGCTCCCACAGTCAAGGACCTCACTACTCCCTTAAGGAAACCAAAAATGTATTTTCTCATCATTGTCTGGAATTTAATATTAGTGGTAGACTGCATTGTCACACTTTTCCAGAAAAACGGTTTGGGAGGGGATACCCCAGACGTGTTTTCCATGTTACAATTCATCAAGTTTATGAAATTTATCATTTTACCTATTAGGCAGTCAGTAAATGGAAGCTTTTATTCCATGTGTACGTTTTCATTTAATCTTGAGAACAACTCTGGATGGATCCTGTTATTAACTCCATTTTACAAATGAGATTTTTTTTTTTTTTTTTACAAATGAGATTTGAAGAGATTAATTTTCTCAAGGTCGAGTTGTAAAGGGAAGATTTGAACTCTCAGATTTAGAGCTCTCACTTTAACCACTGTGACAATGCCCCATGAGGCTAAGGAATCATATTTCTTTCTAGTATACTTTCTGGTCTATTAGCCATTGTCATCACTGGTGACTAAGTTCCAAGCTGTTAACATAAGTGGGCTTACTGAACAAATAATTCCCTCTATTAGATGTAAGTCATTTTTGCCAAGTTTGATTAAAAACAGAATCTACCACTTACGGTTCTTAGCTGCAGCAGGGGAGCATGAAAGGCAGACTCATCTGGATTGTGCTGTTCTCTTGAAGACCAGTTTTTTTGCTTAAGAAGCAAAGTATTAATTGAGTTTGAGTTCTTGCTATGAATTGAGAAGTGCAAGACTATGTTACATTATAGTTGTGTTTTAGGAAATTGTTTCTCCATATTGCTTTTAGTATATTTTGTAAACCTAGAGGCCCCCAAATTTCAGTGTCTAGGTTGTTGGTGAGATTCTCCCAAGTGTCCAGGTTGAGGCTTCCCCTCCCACTCCTCTCCGCAGTGGCATCCGCTCCGTGGTGGTGGGTGTTGGCACTTCCCTGTGATCGGAACTGGCACAGCTTCTGAAGCCTTCGGTCCTGGTGCCTCAGGGGCAGTAGGGTAGAGTGATGCTGTTCAGATGGGGTTGTATATAATGCCTGCCAAGACCTGTGAAAATGTTTACTTATGTTCAGAGCAAGACAAAGGTGGTCTCTTAACGATACAAAGGGAGCTATTTTGACTAATGTTAAGCTTAGAGTGAATATTCATAACATGAACTCACCTGCTCTGAGCTTGAAGCTGGCCCCTCTCCCAGACTTGCAGAACTGCAGCCTCACCCTGGTTTAGACAGAGGGCAGTCTTTCCAGGCTTGGGCAAGTGGTGACCAATGAACATGTGCTTTGCCAGGTGGGGTACAGGCAGAATCCTCACTTTCGGGGCATTAACTTGGGAAACAATCGGCCAAAAAAGCTTTCATCCCTCAAGCTCACTTTTCTTTTTTTTTTTTTTTTAATATATACAGGGTTCTGTCAAAGAAGCTTAAAGATTTTATGATGTGGTTATGTTTACGTAATTATTCATGAGGATTTTTTTTTCTGTTACAAGCTCTTATATCAAAAGCAAGCTTGCTGGTAGCGTGTGGGTGTGGGTAGCTATAAAGTTCGGGGTGGTGGCTGTGCTGTGTGTGTGTAGCTGTGAAGGATGAGAGCACTGTTCAGGAGGAGTCGCATCAACCCCAGCTTGAGCAGTGTGGCCTGGCAGCTCAGGGGTGATGTTTTTTTGTTTGCTCAGTGTTCCTTCTGAGGTTGGATGTTTCCCAGATTGAGAACTTTAAGTTTTCGCAAATAGTCCCTGGGCTGTTTTTGGCAGCGGGTCTATTTTTACTCACAAACACATAGTTTATTGCCTTGTGAGTTAGTGGGAGGAGGCCCTTAGGGATTTTTGAGTAAGCCAGTGGTGTCATAGGAAGATAAATGAATTCGTAGCCGACCAGGTTGTTCGTGACTTTCAAAAATGCTGTGTAGTCCAGAGCAGAGAAAATGGGTGAAGGGAGTTGGTGCAGCCAAAGGCTGCGTGGTGAGGACGTACATGAGCAGAATGGCTGGCAGGGAGTCCATTCCTCAAAGGAGATGAGAGGAGAGCCTTCCTGAATGGGAAGGGTCCATCAATTTAAGGTTTTCAGGATACCTGTAAGTAGGATTACCTGGGGTGGGGAGGTGGGCAGGAGAACAAGACAGCAGAGTGGCTGCAAGCAGAGGTGGTGGAACCCCTTGCAGCTGGTATAGCCAC
>NW_021145883.1:43895-50000 GCF_002837175.3 Physeter macrocephalus | reverse complement strand
ACTGAAAACTACAAAACACTGCTGAAGGAAATTAAAGAAGATGCAAATAAATGGAAAGACATCCCATGTTTATGGATTGGAAAATTTAATATTGTTAAGATGTCAATACCACCCAAAGCAATCTACAGATTCAATGCAATCCAATCAAAATCCCAATGGTGATTTTTACAGAAACAGAAAAACCTGCCCTAAAATTCACATGGAATCTCAAGGAACTCCAAATAACCAAAACAATCTTAGAAAAGAAGAAGAAAGTTGGAGGTCTCATACTTGCTGACTTCAAAACTTTCTACAAAGCTAAAATAATCAAAACAATGTGGTGCTGGACACATAGGCCAATGGAATAGAATAGAGAGCCAAGAAATAAACTCTTGCATATGTGGTCAGATGATTTTCAACAAGGGTGGGAAGACCATTCAATAGGGAAAGGACAGTCTTTTCAGCAAATGGTGCTGGAAAAACTGGATACCCACATGGAAAAGAATGAAGTTGGACACATACCTTATACCCTTTACAAAAATAAACTCAAAATGGATCAAAGACCTAAACATAAGGGCTAAAACTATAAAAATCTTAGAAGAAAACAGGGGGAAACTTTATGACAGTGAATTTGACAATGATTTCTTGGATTTGACTTGGACATGATAACAAATAAAAATAGATAAATTGGACTACATCAAAATTAAAAACTTCTCTACATCAAAGGACACAATCGACAGAGTGAAAAGGCAACCCATGGAATGGGAGAAATCATTTACAAATCATATATCTGATAAGGGATTAATATCCAGAACATATAAAGAACTCCTAGAACTCAACAACAAAAAATAAACAACTTAATTAAAAAATGGGTAATGGATTTGAGTAGACATATTTAAGTAGAAATTCAATATAAATCTCCAAAGAAAATATGCAAGTGGCCAATAAGCACATGAAAATGTGCTCAACGTCATTAATCATTAGGGAAATGCAAATCAAAATTACAATGAGATACCACCTCACACCCATAAGATGGCTACTATAAAAAAATACAGAAAATAAGAAGTGTTGGTGAGGATGTGGAGAAATTGAAAGCCTGTGCACTATTAGTGGGAATGTAAAATGGTGCAATTGTTGTGGAAAAAATATATCAGTTCCTCAGAAAATTAAACATAGAATTATCATATGATCCAGCAATTCCACTTCTGTGTATACACCAAAAAAACTGAAAGCAGGATCTTGAAGTGATATTTGTACACTTATGTTCATGGCAGCCTTATTCACAATAGCCAAAAGGTGGAAGCAACACAAGTATCCATCGATGAATGAATGGATAAGCAAAATGTGGTATATCCATACAATGGAACACGATGGAGCCTTAAAAAGGAAGGGATGTCTGACACATGCTACAATACGGATAAATCTTGAGGACATTAGGCTAAGTGGAATAAGCCAGTCATGAAGGAACAAATACTGTATGATTCCCACCAGGCTACATGGAATGGGGAAGGATCAGTTTCTCAAATAAAAAGTGAAGAGTGTACTGAGTAGAAAATAATTAGTCCCCATAGATCCAAGGGGACCATGACCAAATGGCAAACACCCAGAGGACCTCAACAGACCTCCTGTTGGAACCCAGTCACGCTTTCACCCTTAACTGTTCTGAGCAGCGTCTGCCCAGAGCTAAACTCAGAGAAGTTTCTTTCTGGCTATTCCTCTCTAGATCTGTGGTCCCCACAACAGCCATGCTTGTACCACAAAATCCTGTCCTGACTCAGGTTCAGAAGAGAGAATGGCACAGATCCAGCAGACATTTCTCCAGGGTGGGGTGGGGTGGGGCCAAGGAAGAATCCATTTCCTTCCGAGCATCTGAACTAATACCATGGAGATCTGAGAGCTCCAGGGGCCACCACTGCCCTCAGACTGGAAAGTCTAACTGCTAGGAAATGAGAGGGAAGTAGACACCTGGTGAAAAACATAGGGGTGACAAAGGCACCCTCCATGATTCTTGGCAGCCCTCCACTCCCACTTCTGGTCCTTCTCAGGCCGCTTTCCCAACTTGGGCTCCACGAGGTACTGCTGCATCTGTATAATCAATTCCCTTACTGGGGCTTCCTTGGGGGCGCAGTGGTTGGGAATGCCCCTGCCAATGCAGGGGACACAGGTTCCAGCCCTGGTCCGGGAAGGTCCCACATGCCGTGGAGCAACTAAGCCCGTGCGCCACAACTACTGAGCCTGCGCTCTAGAGACCACGAGCCACAACTACTGAAGCCCGCGCCCCTAGAGCCTGTGCTCAGCAACAAGAGAAGCCACAGCAATGAGAAGCCCACGTACAGCAACAAAGAGTAGCCCCACTCGCCGCAACTAGAGAAAGCCCGCGTGTAGCAATGAAGACACAACACAGCCATAAATAAATGAAGGAATTTATTTATTTATTTTAAAAAATTTTAAATTATTTAAAAATTTAAAAATAATTTACTTAAAAATTTTTTATAAATTTATTTAAAAATTTTTAAAATACATTTATTTTAAAACTTTTTAAATAGATTTATTTATTTATTTATTTTTGGCTGCTTTGGGTCTTCACTGCTACACGCAGGCTTTCTCTAGTTGCAGAGAGCGGAGGCTACTCTGCTGTGGTGCATGGGCTTCTCATTGCGGTGGCTCCTCTTGTGGATAAGCATGGGCTCTAGGCACGTGGGCTTCAGCAGTTGTGGCGTGCAGGCTCAGTAGTTGTGCTGCATGGGCTTAGTTGCTCCGCGGCATGTGGGACCTTCCCGGACCAGGGCTCAAACCTGTGTCCCCTGCACTGGCAGGCGGATTCCCAACCACTGCACCACCAGGGATAAATTCCCTTTATTAAGCTGCCTGCACATTTCTCTTATTCACAAAGATTACAAGTAATATGGATTAAAAGGAGATTTCAGAGTCTGCATCAGGGAATGGGGCTGTTCTTTAGAGACAGGGCCTCCCACATCACCTGCAAAGTCTGCTGGGACGTGAGGCCCCAGATGTGAGCAATGCTCTAGAATGCCAAGTTACACCTCTAGGGGAAAGCATCAGTCTGAGAAGTTAGGCACTGTGTTACTTACTGGGAGGAGAGCACCCAGAATCCACTCAACTCAAGGACTAAATTCTGCAAAAAAACCGCTCCCAGTTCTATCTCAAGCGCAGTCTAATAACCTGGGCTCTCCAGAGCAGTCCTCATTTCAAATGTGCTGCCAATATCTGATCCCGTGTCACCATTTTTGGTGAAGAAATGTGGTCATCATAAATATACTCCAACAGGAGTCCAAGAATTTTTCAAAGACCTCTCTCTTAGATTCTCTTTGCTCAGCAAATTAAGTACTGTGCACTCACTGGATAAAGGATTTAGTGATCAGGAAGCTACTGGATGGGGGAGCACATATTCCACAGGGACCAGGGACCTGGTGCTGTTTGTTTTGAAGCCACAAAGCACCTACTGTGTTGGGCTAACTTTCAATATTACATATTAACTATACAGAAAGAGAATTCTACTGTGCATAATTCTAGCTAAGTAACCTTAGTCAAGTTATTTAAGATGTGAGCTTCAGTTTCCTCATCTTTATAATACAGCTAATAATTACCTTCCTCATAAGTAAAATACAGTGCCTGACACATAGTAAGTTATGGTAGGCAAACAGATGGTGCAAATGGTGGTGTAAACCAACTGAACAGATTGCTAAGCTTCTAAGAATGATAATTTCGAGAATTACAAATGGGCTTCAAGTGAGTGCACTTAAAGGCTGTTCCTACATTTAAAATTTCAAGATCAAAGCATTCCTTCTTCTAATATTTTTCCAGAAGGCTTCTCCACACCCACCCCCATCTTCCACCACCCCCCAATCTCATTATCTCCATAAATGTTGCCCCATTCACCCTGTTACTCAGGTTAAAACCTAGTCACCCCGTCTCCTCTCTTTCTCTTAAACCTTCCATCTAAGCCACTCACAAATCCTGCCAGTTCTACCTTCAAAATTCACAAGGTTTAGAATCAGACCACTACACCCCAGTTCAAGGGTGACAGTAATTTTAACACAATTAAAATTTATCATCTTTATACTGCTTAATTTATAAGAGGAGGTCAGAGTCTCCCACCCTCCGCAAGGTCACCTCCTCCAGGCAGTTGCTGCCCCCTTTCCATGAACGATGGCTCACTCAGGGTGGGTACAAGGGAGCTGGGTTGATGGGTTGTAGGTCACTCAGAAAGCTTGGTGGAAGTGGTACTTTTTAAATGGAGTGTGAAACACAGAAGGAATTCTATTCCCAGGTCACTGCTCATATATACTGGAGAACTACCTCCTCAGAACACTTTTTAGATACTGTAAAAGTGGCTATCCTAGGACCCTCTGTTCTGATGTCTATCTGGTCTTCTAAATGGGGGATAGAGACTTGGCAGAAATCTTGGCTGATTCCATGCTGGTCTCCACCCAGCAGAAAGAATGATGAATTCATGGTCAAGGAGGTGATGAGTGGGAAGAAGAGGTTTTGGACTTGGAGATCCCATTTCCATGGGGAGAGGTTTTATGGGTGTGCTGGCAGGTGAAACAGTCTGTGAATGTCTCATCTCTGAGTATTAAAAAGGGATGTCTCTCCTTGGAAATACCCAAGTGTTGCTGACTGGGTGGGGCTCTATCCTATTCCCAGGTTGAATATGTCCTGAAGAAATTTTTATTGACTGGTGTGTTTTAGTTTAGTGTTTTTGTAAAGCAAATGAATATAAGCAGAATGAAATTCTTCTTTTAGGATTGATCATAAAATCAACTTGTTATGTCCACCTATATGGATGTAACTCATCATTTTTAAAGCTCCAATGGAATTCTCTTCTAGGAAAAACATGTGTTTTTGGAACCTTGTTTAGTCCTTGAAAATAACAGATGTATGACATAGGATTAGTTTGTTCAAGGTCAAAAAAGAGCCTTAGGGGATGAATCAGGCCTTGAAACTCAGCTCTCAATCCATTCTTCCCCAGTGGCTTGGTGTCCTCTCAGAGATCTGAATAGTCCTAGTTGTTGCTCCTTGGAAATGAGTAGACACTGCTTCCTTTTCTCTAACCTATGGAAAGGTCACCAGGATAATGCATCCACTAGGCTGGAGACCAGCTTTGGGAGAACTTGAGAAAGGCAACAGGAGAAGACCATGAAAGGAAGGTTCCAGCTACACAGTATGGCTATGGGAAAAGGGTAGGATAAGTTAGGGCCAGGAAGACCCAGGACCCACCTCAGGGGGCTCAGAGGCTGAATATGAAGGCAGAAACCCTGGCATCTGGTACAGCCCTAGGATCTGCAACAACACTCATAATATGTTATAGACATGAAACTTATCTGTTGGATGAATGAATGGAGGGTTTGCACAAGCACACTGCTCTACGAGAAACTCCTCAACAATACCCCATTCACAGCAGGGCAGAGGAGACTGAACTGTTGTCACCCCAGGCTTATTTCTTTCCCCTTTTAGCAGAGAGCTAGCTCAGCTTGTCTGAATTAGTCCACATAAAACAGGCTGATGTCAGTGGCTAAGCTTCAGAGGCTTCTTTTTACAAGGGCACTTCCTGACCAGGAAGATTTCATAATTTCATAATTGTCCAAGTGTTTCCATTCGGCCTATAAAATGAAGAGCATTACAGGGGTGTGGTGCTTCTGGAACCTTCTCATATGTGCCCAGTCCAGCTGTGCCAGGCCTGAACCCACCTCTGGGTGCGCTCTGTGGCTTCTCTGCTGGTAGTTTCTCCCTAATAAACATAATTGTATATGCATGCCCTGAGTCGCTTTACTGATGGGTGGTCCCTGCCCCTTGTTCATGACAGTGGCCCCATTCAGATCCTCCCAGCCCCAGAAGGCTATCTTGGAGGACAGCTCCAGAGTCTACGGAAGACTTGGGACAAGAAAAGGGAGGGGGCTTCCCTGGTGGCGCAGTGGTTGCGCGTCCGCCTGCCGATGCAGGGGACACGGGTTCGTGCCCCGGTCCGGGAGGATCCCACATGACGCGGAGCTGCTGGGCCCGTGAGCCATGACCACTGAGCCTGCGCTCCGGAGCCTGTGCTCCACAACGGGAGAGGCCACAACAGTGAGAGGCCCGTGTACCGCAAAAAAAAAAAAAAAAAAA
>NW_021145883.1:10624-42000 GCF_002837175.3 Physeter macrocephalus | reverse complement strand
TGATACAGCCACTATGGAGAACAGTATGGAGGTTCCTTAAAAAACTAAAAATAGAATTACCATACGACCCAGCAATCCCACTACTGGGCATATACCCTGAGAAAACCATAATTCAAAGACACATGCACCCCAATGTTCACTGCAGCACTATTTACAATAGCCCGGTCATGGAAGCAATCTAAACGTCCATCGACAGATGAATGGATAAAGAAGATGTGGTACATATATACAGCGGAATATTACTCAGCCATAAAAAGGAACGAAATTGGGTCATTTGTAGAGACATGGATGGACCTAGAGACTGTCATACAGAGTGAAGTAAGTCAGAAAGAGAAAAACAAATATCGTATATTAAAGCATATTTGTGGAATCTAGAAAAATGGTACAGATGAACCAGTTTGCAAGGCAGAAAGAAAAATGGTACAGATGAACCAGTTTGCAAGGTAGAAAACAAACGTATGGACACCAGGGGGGGAAAAGGGGGATGGGATGAATTGGGAGATTGGGATTAACTTATATACACTAATATGCATAAAATAGATAAATAATGAGAACCTGCTATATAGCACAGGGAACTCCACTTTGCTGTACAGTAGAAACTAACACAACATTGTAAAACAACCATACCCCACTTAAAAAAAAAAAGCATGTCTCATTGATTTACTCCTGGTTTGCTGGTTTCCTGTGGTGGCAATCTTGGTGCTTTATTAACATTATTTTTATAGACTTTTTAATTCTATCCTGTGTTTTCTGATGGATTCTTGGATGAAAGACTCAAGTAACATACACTGATTATCAAGTGCATAATTTATAAACAGAAATTTAGGTGTATAATATGTGAGACACAAAGGACTTGAAGCAGTGTAGGTAGGCAGACATAAGTTAATAAAAGTGAGCCTGTCTTATTATGTCAGTTTATGATAGATAACATTAAAACCTGGAATAACTGTGTGCCTACTTTTAAAGGAATTCTGTGTTATTTTAACTCAGTGCTTAAATTTGGGGCTCTGGAATGAATTAACAATTTTCCACTGAAATTAAACTTAATTATGCTTTTAACTTAGGAGAATTTGCCCCAAATGATGTTTATGGTTTTTTTCCTCTTCTGATCTTTATGTTATAAGCATTTTCAAATTTAAAGTATAATGAATATGCATATATGTGATCAAAATTTTAACTGCTAACATTTTGCCATGTTTGCTTCATTTATTACTGTTCTGCAAATGTTTTTGAGAATAAATTACAGATATATTGACATTTCACTCCTTAGGTTTCTCTGAAAATATGAAGTTTTCCCATATAATTAGTACAAAATTATCACACCTAACAAAACCAACAGTCATTCCTTAAACTTATCTAATACTCAGTAAAAACATGTTTTTCAAGAATAAATTACTCACCTAAGGTGGGGAAACACTGTAATCCGGGATATAACCTGAAGATATAATATTTGTATCTCTAAGAATCTATAATAGTTTCCCTGTGAAACGAAACAAAATAGCTCCCTTACACATAGGAAATGATAAGTGACAGAAATTTTCATTTTGTCCAGAAAACCTTTAGATAGCATCAATGGAAAATTGTAAATTTCATCGCTATTGTCTGAATGTGCATCAGGATGGACAATATGTCCAAAGTTCCGAAAGGGGACTCTTTTTCTTGGGAATTAGTAGGAGTCCCTGAACTGGAGACACTGCACATCTTTTCTCTTCTTGTCAGATACACACCAGTGTGTGAGGTGTCCAGATCATCAGTACTCAAACTCAAATCAAAACCACTGTCTCCCAAAGAAAGTGACTTCCCTACCTTATCAAGACCCACTGAGGATGGCTCTGGCCTGCACTGCTCTGTGCTTCTCTGTTCTCACAGCTGTGGTCCTTGGGGTCTCTGGGAAGCACAGAGACACTCCCATCATCAAGGCCAACAACCAATCCACAGCTACATCCTGCTCACCTCCCTCTTCCTGGGTTCCCTGTTTCTTACTCTCCATTGGCCTTCCCAACACAGGCATTTGCATACCTCAGCAAACAACATTTGCATTTGTGTTTACTGCGGCTATTTCCACTGTTTTGGGTAAAATCATTACTGTGGTTTTGGCTTTCAAAACAAAGGGAAAAGGACGAGGCAGTGGTTGATATCAGGAGCACCTGACTCTGTCCTTCCCATCTGTGCCTTGATCCAAGTCACTATCTAGAACCAGATTGGGACTCTCTCCTCCTTTCATTGAAATGAACACACACTCTGACCCTACACACATCACTGGTTGCATTAAGGGCTCTGTCACTGCCTTCTGCTGTGTCCTGGGGTACATGGGATCCTTGACCCTGGGGAGCACTGCTGTGGCTTTCTGGGCCAGGAATCTACCTGACACCTTCAATGAAGTCAAGTTCAAGCAAGCTGGTGTTTTGCAGTGTCTGGGTCACATCCTTCCCTGTCTATCACAGCACCATGGTGGCCATGGAGATCTTTTCCATCTCGGCCTCCAGTGCAGGACTACTAAGCTGACTCTTTGCCCCCAAGTGCTACATTAGTCTTCTGCTGAGTCCTGATAAGAACATCTTGCAAGGGATAAGGAGTAAAACAGGTCCTAAAGCCAGTAAGCATTCCAAAGATTTAACTCATGGCTCTCAAATAGATGAGTAACAGACACATGAAAATGAATCACCATTTTTATAGAGAGAGTGAATCAAAGCCAAATTTATAATTTCTCTTTCTCAATTAACAAAGGTTTTTTTCTATGTTCTCTAGTATACCAGGGGCACAGCCATGCTCAGTCAACAGTTCCTGAAACTTCAAGGTCATCTTGGATATTCTGCTCACCAACATTAAATCTATTATCTATTTACATGTACAAGAACATCATTTTACCCTCTACTTCTTGAATGAATTTTCTAGCCTATGCACTGATAGTTGGTACAGTCTACCAGGTGGTCTACTATTTTAATTTGGTCCCCAAAACCATTAGGCAGCATCAACAGGAGTTCATGCTCATCCTTAAATAAAATGGTCTTTTGCATACTAATTTGGGGACTTATTCTGCTATCTCTTCTTCTAATATATTTAGATTTATTTTTACCTTTTAACTATTCAGTTTATCTGGTGCTTGTTTTTGTGGTCTGTGGAGGAAGCTACACCATCCCTTTTTATGAGAGAGAACTGGAGGGCATGTGGTTTGTTACCTGCCCTGAGTGAGTTGGGTCTATGTGACCAGAAGGGTCTAAAGTGAAAGGCTGAAGAGGGTTTGGGGCCAAAAGCCCCAAGTCTGGGGAGGCCCTACATGATGACAGGGTACTTTATAAGTTGAAGATGTCACAAGCAAGGAGGGAACAGAATCTTAGCTTCCTGGGAGCCTGGGAATCCTGTGGGGTCTGTGCCATCCAGGGGCCAGTTATAGGACACACAAGATTAGAGACACACAGAGGTTCGTCAGAGGGAAGAATTTCCTGCACGTCAGAGCCACCCAGCATGAGAGATAGAGGTGGGAGAGATGGGATCTGCCCTGAGCTCACACTGTCCACCATCTGGAGTGACAGGAATATGCAGGACGTGAGGGAGTTGGAGGGAGTCTCTGAATTAGCCCAGGGCAGGGAAGATGAAACCTCACCAGTTATATTAACAGAGAATTTAATATAAAAGCATTAACCAGTTATGTGTTTTTTATTGCTGCAAGAGCAAATTATCACAAATTTGGTCACTTAAAACAACGCAAATGCATTCTCTTTCAGTTCTGTAGGTTAGAAATCCAACATGACTCTCACTGGGCTGTGTTCCTTTCTGGAAGCTCTAGGAGAGAATCCATTTCTTTGCCTTTTCCAGTTCCTAGAGGCTCTCACATTCCCATGCTCCAACGCTGCCATCTCCCGGGCCATTCCTCGGTGGTCACATCTCCCTCTGATTCTCTCGTCTCCCTCCTCAACTTCTAAGGACCCACATAATTAGATTGAACCCACCCAGATAACCCAGGATCAGCTCCCCATTGCAAGGTCCTCAACTTAACCACATTTACAGAGTCCCTTCTGCCATGTAAGGTGACCTATTCTCAGCTTCCAGGGATTAGGGTGTGGACATCTTCGGAGAACAATTATTCTGCCTACGACACCCAGCAACTGAAGAACTAAAAAGGCAAAAGAAAAGAATGCTCAAACAGTTATATAAAGCAGCTTCCTCTCCCTAGGGCTGGAGAAAGAAATGGGGGAGGCTAAAGATTTGAAAACATAGAAACTTGGAAGACGGGCCTTATGGGGAAGGAACCCAGAACTCTGAGAAGGGTGCCTCCCTCGGGCATCAAGAAAAGAACTGCTGTCCCTCACAAGGTGGAGGAACCTATGTTTCTGATGCAGAAGCTATCACTGTGGGCTGGGTTTGTAACTCCAGTCAGAAGGTTGTCTTAACAGGGAAAAAAGCCACACTCCCCGGCCCAGCCACGTGGTGGCAGTAAAGCAGTTTAGAAGACAAGGGTGGACGGGGAAGGAGATCACCACACACCAACTAAAGAGCTGTGGACGCAGAAGTGCTTAAAGAAAGCAACCAGCAGGCTGTACAGACTGCCTCCCGCTCAGGCCAATTTATCCTAAAGAGCCTTTCCAATGACAGTGTGGGGGACTGAGATAGGCAACCTGGAGCCTGGGGCAGAAGGAAGTTGACACGCAGCAAAGGCGACCCCTGGTGCTTTGAGTGGCAGTTGCCTGACAGTCACGGCTCAGCATACCCCATGTGAGGGCCAATTAACCTGGCTTGTAACTGGGCATAGGTGGACAATGAGAGATCAGCTCCCCTTGTGTTGCTCCTCCCCGGCACATGTGTTATGGGATAAAGTGGGCCCTGCCCAGCAAGCACCTGTTACTAAATGAAACTGGTACATCCAAGAAAGGAGTAAACCAGCCATCAATGGACTCTCTCACCTGCATGAATGGGTGACCCTCAGACGTGGGGTCTTCGGTACACCGAGGTCCCAGAAGATGCCTGGGCCCGATGCACAGTCAGACCAGTTATATTAAACGGTCCACTGTGGCTGGGCAGCCGCAGGAAAAAGCCAAAGCATGTAGAAAAGAAAAAACTCTGCCCGTGGACAGAGATGCAGACTGGTGCTTGTCCTGGAAGACACCCCCTGAACACATCTTGTTACATTTTCACCAACTTGCAGCCAGTAGCCAATGGACATCAGTGTAGCACCTGACAACCAAACAACCTGGATCGAATCCCAGCCCCTTAGGGACAAACACTGTGGCAGAAGACTGCACAGGACCCATGCACTCTGTCCATGACCCATGGAAAAGGATGCTTTGGCAATGAACATCAGTGGAACCGACATGCTGATCAATTCTGCATCACACAGGTAAAGACCACAGCCACCTGGATACATCATCACAAAGGGCATGGCAATCAAGCCATAGATCAAAGCCTGGCAATGCCAGCACCTGAGGCCAAGGAAGCCTGGCTAATGTGCCTGACTGGCAGCTCCACCAGCAAGTGACAAAGGGAACTCTGGGGTGCACGGTCCAGTGCACTAGACCTGGCCAGTCCTGGCAAATAGACTCTAGAAACCCTTTACCCTTGTCCCAGGGGTACCACAGGGTGCTGACTACAGTGATACCCTTTCTGGGTACAACACAACAATTCCCACTTGCAGAGCAAATGCAGGCCATACCATTTGAGAACTCCTAAATGTGCTGCTACATATTTGAACTCCCTGAACACATCCAGTCAGACAGTGATGCCACCCTCACGGTCACGAGTGCCAACAGCAGACAACTATCTGGCACTCATGGGACCTTTCACATAATGAGCCTTCGCCTGCTTCCCTTTTCCCCTCCTGAGTCCACCTTCAGCTCTGCTCTGCCACCCACAGGTCCCGTAGCCTGGTTTCCTGAAGGCAGTAGTGATGGTCTGGGACGAGGTTGCCAAAACATTCTGAGATGACAAGCCTGGGGCTTCCCTTATCTCATGCCTATGTGTGCTGGATCAGGCACTTGTGGACATTGCTAATAATGAGTATGAGGTGACAGCCCCTAAGGCACACCTGCCGGCATGGCCGCCACATTCTGGGATGCCACACAGGAATCTCCTAGGGATGAATCCAGCCAGAGTAAGAAATGGCGAGGACTTCTAAAAGGATAAAGTCCCTGTGCTGCAGGGACAGGTCATACATATACTGACCGTGCGGCCGTGAAAGGACAGCTGCTCCGCTGGTGGGGAAGGAGCACCTCAGACTCCCGAAGGTCAGAGATGTTGGGGAGGGGGGCATTAGCGACTTGGCTCTCACCTGCAGGACACCTGGCCCAGCTTGTCATCTCAGAATGCTTTGGCAACCTCGTCCCAGACCATCACCACTGCCTTCGATCTAAGTCCTGGACACCCACTCTTGGGACACTCTGAACTGAGGACTACTGACTCAGGAGGCAGGATGGCCTCCACCAAAATGACAAAATAAGATTAATTTTCTAGATGCTGATACGATCTCCCTTAGCGTCATCTTATTACTGCGGGTGCCCTGTGGTCTCCCTCTACTGTCAGAACAAGAGCAAAACCAAACTTCTCTTGTGTGCTTCCTCCAGACCATAGCTAGTGCTCTAAACTGAACTGATTGCTGGATCTGTCACCCCCCACCTGGTCCTGCTGACGGGACCAGCTCCCCCTCTCCCGGTCTCTTGCCAGCCCTCCTTGGATCTGAGGGGGCAGGCCTCATCCACGGGCACATGTGGAGGTGGCTTTGGGAGAGACTTGCCCATCTCGAGGCACCTCCTGTGCATGTGGGGAGAGGGGAGGTGGCCCCGACTCCTGGGCTCCAGCTCACCCCCAGGTGGAGCTTGGGCTCTGGAGTGAGGCTGTCTGGGTTCAGTCCCCATCCTGACCTAGCCGCTCTCAGTCCTGTGTTTCTCCAGGAGCAGAACATATGTTCCTCCACTCCAGGTCTCCTCCTCCTTCCTGGATGGCAGAACAATAGTGCCTAGCAGCAACCTTCCTTACACACAGGGCAGAGGACCCAGTTAGGGGAAGGACTTGGCCGAGGTCATGGACAGATCAAGGCCTTGGCAGCCTGGTCCCCATCCCTGGTTCTTGCTCACAATGAGATAAAAGCCAGAGCTCACTTCTGTACAACTCCTGACCAAGCCAACCAGGAAAGCCCTGACCTGCACTAGGACCCTGAGCTAACCTGAACCTGACCTTGACTCTCACTCTCACTTCAATCCTAACCCCTAACCCTAACCTGACACTGACCCTGACTCTGACCTTGACCCTAACCCTGAACTTATCCCTTCCCCAGTGCCCACAGGAGGGCAGTCCCTGCCATTCGCTGACCCCAGAGTAAGCAGCCATCCCTCTGGGAGACCCGACAGCTGAGGCCATGTGGCCCTCACTCAGGTCCCTGCTCAGGTTACACAGCATTGCTCCGACTGCTCTCACCCCCAACCCTGACTCCTTCCAGCCTTCTCTGGGGCTGCAGTGGGCAAGGGGCTGCCCAGACTGTGCACTAGCTCCCAGCACCCTCAAGGGTGGTCTGAATAAACAGAGACTTGGTCAGAACTTGGATCCAGCTCCCCCCTTCTCTCGGCCTAGCAAGCAGTGAGCCGTGTGCCTGGCGAACTGGGGGGAAGCAGGGACCCCACCAGTCACACA
This sequence comes from Physeter macrocephalus, assembly GCF_002837175.3. NCBI lineage: Eukaryota > Metazoa > Chordata > Mammalia > Artiodactyla > Physeteridae > Physeter > Physeter macrocephalus. The sequence continues at coordinate 34,383 of NW_021145883.1, read as the reverse complement.
ACAGTAACGTGATGAGGCCGGGGAAGGGGCCCCGGAGAAGGGCTGGGGAGCAGGGAGACTCCTGCCCTGGGAGACGGGGCTTCATGAGAGCTGGGCCTGCGAGGATGGAGCAGCCTGGGACCCAGTGGAACTGGAGGAGGACATTTCTAGGGGACAGAACAAGGAGGGGCAGGAGCTGGAGAGCAAGAGGTGGCAGCAGATAGGTTTGACTATTGAAGTGAAGTAAAGGGTGGGGGGGAAGCAGGGGTTGAGAGGTTGCAAGAGAGACTGCATGCAGGACCAGGGCTGCATTGGGGGAGAAAAGTGGGGGGTTGGGCTGTGTGACTCAGACACATCTGCTCACTGAGAGGCCATTTAATAACTCTCAGGTGTCTCTGTCTTTCTCAGCCCCAAGTCCAGGCCCTTGAGAACAGGGCCAGTGTGGCTCTTTGTAGCCTGTCAGAATGCCGTCAGTGAAAAGCATCTCCCTTGGCCTCTCTCCTCTCTGGCCCTGGTGATCATGAAGTCCTGATTGAGATTGATTGTGAAGAATTTTACGACTTCCTCACGATCACTGCTGAAAGCAGAATCCTCATCCTGGAGAAGAGATGGGGACCAGAAAGACGGAGGGCAGAGGCTGCTTTTGACGTCAGCTGGATCACCCTAGGCGCTAGAGTTCCTGGTTCCCAACCAGACTCACAGAGTGGACACCAGTGCTCTCACTGCAGCGAAGGGGCTCCTGCAGCAGCCGGGGGAGGCCATCACTGGAGCGGGGACTCGCCTGCCCGCAGGTGGCCATCTCCATCAGCCTCCCCAGGCACCCACACGGCAGGTGGTTACCTGGCTCCAGGTATCTCTTCTGTAAATGAAGAACTGACCTCAGTTGTCAATTCGCTCACTGTCTAATTCGAAGGCCCCTGCTGGCTTTATGGTTGTGCTGAAAGGGTCGGACACAGCAGCCCGAGCTGCCCCGGGAATCTCCTGAAGCCCTGTCCAGGGGCCCCAATTCAGTAGGTGTTGGGGAGGCCCAGCAAGAGGATGGGTGAAAGGTCCTGGTGAATCTGCACTGCGGTGAGTGTGCACAGATCCTGATGGAGCCGGGGAGTGTGCGGTGCTCTCCGGAGTGAGGCTGCAGCATCGCACCAACTCAGGGCTGCCCTTGGGCAAGGCTGTTGTCACTTGTTAAGGGACAAGAACTACCTGACAACTGCTGGAGAGCTGCCATAGTCTTGGGTGAGGTGCATGCCCACGACAGCCTGGATATCCTTACCCTTCCTCAGTTCAACCCTCTTCCAGGGACGCTGCGGGGACACCACAGGAGTGTCTGGCAAAACCAGAGCCCAGGACCTTTCTCCATTCAAGCTGCCACATTTGGCGGAACAGCCAGGGAAAACTCACCCCCACCCCTTCCTCTGGAGGTGGCAGTGCATGGAGGTAGCTGAGTCTCTCCACTCAATGCCCCACAGTATCTCTGAAGGTCCTTGGATCGCCCCCTGCTAAATCCTTGGGGATTCGGCCTTGGGCCCAGGCTTTCTTGGAGCCTCCCTCAGTGTTTTTTTATGGAAGGCACACCCAGAGCCAAGATGTGTGACCCAATTTGCTTACAGTCCAAGGCATGGGCCTGGCAGCTAGGCCCAGCTTGTCCTCCAGGGCTACGCCCCTGCATAAACCCACCCTCTCCCCATGCTTTGCCCTTAGACCACTTCAGAACACAGTCACCCTGCCTACTGTCACACATCTCATGTTAGGGCGGGGGAGCCCCTGCAGGCCACCTGGCCCAAACTCCTCCATGTGGGGAGGAGAAACTGAGGCCCGGCAGGGATGAAGTTGCCCCGAGACCCAGTTCTGTGTTTTCTGGTTCCACGCTAGAACCACTATTTAAATAAAGTCCTCCCTTCCCAAAGGCAAAGGAGCTCCCAACGCCTCCCTCCCCAACTCCTGTTGGGGTCCTGAGCCAGAGGTGCTTATCGGTCAGGGCATAGGCCAACCTCGTGCCTCCATTGTCCCTCCTGCACACAGGCCCACAGAGGTCATAGGTGTGTTAATTCCCTTGGCACCTACCTGCTGGCAGTGAGGCAAGCTAGGTGAGTTTCCTCCCCCGCCCCTGGCCTGCTCCAGCACAGCCATGATATGCGGACTGTAGTTCAGAGACCCCCAAGTCCACGCTCTCAACTGCATACCCAGTAAGGGGAAGGGCCTTGCCAGAGGCCACCCAGCAGGTCAGGGTGGAGCTGGAGCTGTTCCTGCCTTGCAGCCCTGAGAGGCCAGCTCTGCTCTGGGGCAGTTGGAAAGAAGGCAGGTCCACAGGAGACAACTCATGGGAAAAAAGCCCAATAAACGGAGCCGTCACTAGCAGCTTGGAGCCTCTGACCAGGAGAGGAGAAATGGATTGATACCACCCGAGACACAAGAACTTCAGTTACAGCCCAAGAGACCAAAGTCAGACTTACGGAAGGATGCCAGAAGTCAGCAAGATGGATGGAAGGCCCTTTACAGACCATGTAGTCCACCATTTTACAGATGGCAACACTGAGGCCCAGAGAGGCTCAATAACTTGGAGGCAAGGATGAGGCAAGGAGAGGCCAGGGGCTCCTTGCCCCCAGTCCATGAGCTGTTGCAGGTCAAGAAGCTCATCCGAGGCTGGCCTAGAGAGTGGCAGGGGGCAGGGGAAACCACCAGCTCTGGGGCCACACCCATCACCCTCACCCTCCTCCCAGTCAGGACGGCAGCAGCATCTCCCTGCGAGAAAGTAAACGCTCATCTCCTCCAAGAGCCACCTCCAGGGCTCATCCTGCCTTCTGTCCTGTGGGCCACAAGGGCCAGAGTGGGCCACGCTCACTCCACGGGAATTCCACGGTGGCCCCTCTCAGCTCTGCGGTTTGTCCAGGAGAAGCTGAGCTACCACGGCTCCCTGGAGTTCTAGCGGCTGGGCAAGCGATGCAGCCTCATGTCCTCCTTCTGGATGTGCTCGTAACAGGACTAGCGGGAGAGAGGCGAGGCTGAAGCCAGCTGGCCTGCCCGCTTCACCCACATGCGCAGGCTCTAGGGCCTGACACTGGGGTGCACCCACCTCCCGGGCCTGGACCACTGTGTCTCCAACTCAGCCCTCAGCCACAGTCTGCAAGGAAATGGGTCCTTCCCTCTCCCACTGTGCTCAGGGTTGCAGCCTGGAACACACTCAGTCCTAGGGATCCGAAGGCCGGGATGCACTGTGCCCACCTCCCCCCACCCAGCCCCTTTTAACAAGGGCAAGAGCAGTGGCTCTGTGAGGACCCTTCCCATGGAGACACACAGAAGCTGTGAATTTGAGCTCATCTCCGTGATGGTGTCTGGGGTGAAAGGGGTCTGCCTCAGTGGCCAGGGCATTTCTGCCTGGGCCCACCATCTCTGTCCCTCACCTCCAGGGCCGTGAGCAAGAAGTCATACAGGCCTCCTGTGTGGATAGGGGCCATCATATCACGGATCAGGTGGATCTCGGCTCCCAGGTGCTGGATTCTGGAGAACCACCGCCACCACAACGAGAGGGAAAAGGGGACCTATCAGGGACAGGCATCCAGCAGCCGGGAAGGAGCTCTGGCCTGGGTGGCTGGACACCTGGGGTGTGGTCCCTGCTCTGAGTTTGGCACCCACGGGACCCTGGGTGGGCCTCAGCTTCCTCATGTGTACCAAAAAAGGCTGTGTCCATAAACCCCCATGTTCAAAGACTTTGGAGTATGACTTGGTTGGGGCTGGGCAGGGTGGGGAAGGAACCTCCTGCAGCCCACCCCCAGCTGGGGCTCACTGGGCACGCGACACCACGTAGATGAGCAGCGGCAGCAGGTCGTCCATGGGCAGCTTGTGCTCCTGGCCGAGCACCCGCGACACAGTGGCCTCAATTTCCCCATATGTCCTCTCCAGCACCTCCAGCTTCTCCCAGGGGTCCACCGTGGTGCTGCAGCAGGGTAGCTGGCTCCAGATCAAGGCCCTCAGGTCCAGTCCCAACCAGGGTCCCCAACACTCCTGCCACCCACACCCACCCTCCCTGGGGTGTGGACTCACATCATCTTCTGCAGACATTCCGTGGCTGACAGGAAGCACTTGTCTCTGACCAGGGAGTATCTCTGCGTGGTTGGGGGAGTGGGTTAGATGAGGCCGCAGCCCCCCAGCTCTGTCACCTCCTCTTTCCTCAGGGCTGGCCCCCGAGCCCCTCACCACCCACCCCTTCCCCATCACTGGCTTCAGCACAACTCTGCCCAAAGGGTTGAGTGACCCAGGGCAAGTCACAGATCCAATGTAAGCCTCAGTTTACTCAACTGTAAAGTGGGGTAAATGGTCTCCAGGAGGCTGGGAGGATCAAAATGGAAAAAGAAGATAAGAATCATAACAGCCAATGGTCACTGGGTGCCACCCAGTTCTATGTCAATGGCTCTTGAGTCCCAGGGCTTGTTGAAACAGAAATTCCAAGTTCACTCCCTGAGTTTCTGACTCAGTAGGTCTGGGATGGGTCCAAGAATCTGCTTTTCTAACAGGCTCCCAGACAATGCTGATGCTGCCAATCCAGCAAACACACTTTGAGAACCAATGCCCCTTGTGTTCTGGCCCACATCACCCGACAACAATCACATGAGATAGTACTAGTACTGCATCAGGGACTACTTCTACAGATGGGAAAACTGAGGCACGGAGATCAAGTGTCTCACCCAAAGTCATACAGCCAGTAAAAGGGTGGAACCTATGCTTGAACCTGGTCACTGTGGCTGTATACTCACCCACATGGGAAATCAGAACAGTGCAGAAAGCCTGCCATCTCCTCCCTCACCCACCTCTGCAGCTTCTGACCAGTGACCATGAGGCAGAGAGCTGCTCGGAAGCCTGGGCAAACCTGGGGGCCCAGCTCAGGCTCAGGCCTCCCTCTCCTGGGCAGGTAATGGGCCCACACTCTCACCTGATTGGTCGTCAGCGTGAGGTCCTTGAGGGGCCACAGGTGCCTGAAATTAAAGCAAGATGGGAAGCTTTGCCAGGACCGGGGTGTGGGGTCTGAGGTCAGAGGGCAAATTCCCTGCACCTCCATGTCCCCCAGGAGGGCTGAGCAGGGGAAAGGGGCAGGGGATGCACAATGGCATCTGGGAACACTTGTGTGAAGCCCAGGCAAGAGGAGGGCAGGAGGGATTCCCTGAGAGGGCAGCCCTCCATGCACCCCCAAAACACGAGTGGGACTGGGACACAGTGAGGAGACAGAGGGGCAGTGCTGCAGGCCAGGGGACCCTCCTGGGCAAAGTCCTGGGGGTCAGGCCAGAGAGCTCAGTGCTGGAGACTGCTCCAGGGGCTCAGTGAGCTGGCCCAGGCTGGCGAGAAGTAGGGATGCCACGCAAGGCAAGTAGAGCCAATGGAGCAGGGAGGCCAGCATGGAGGAGGCGGCACTGAGGCAGCAGGAGGGGTGGGGAGGAGGGACTCTTGCAAAGCCATGGACAACCAGGTCTCTGGGCTGGTGCCTGGTCAGATATAGGAAACACTCACCACATCGGAAGGGGAAACAAGGTTTTTTGGCAGGAAGGGGAATGGGAAGCGCCATCACCTTGAGACAAAGGGAACCAGGTGTGGGAGGAGAGAGTGCGTTCATGCCCTCAACACTGGTAGTATCAATGGATCAAAGGGGCATGGAGGAGAAAGAACATTTTGATGACTGAGGGTGGAAGGGAGGCCCTGACCGACTTCTGGAACAGTCCTTGGTTTCCCCTTGAGGATCTCCCCTCTCCCACTCTCAGTCCAAGAGCTGGGAGCAGGTGACCTTGCCCCAGCCCCAGTGGTAGATATTGAGGCCAGCCTGGCCAATCTGGGCCACAGCCAACATTCAGGGGCACATTCAAGACCCCAGCCAAGCCAGGGAGGAACTTCAGAGGCTCTGCTGGAGCTGTTGGGAAGGAGACACCAGCTCCCTGTGGGGCCTGAGCTGGGAGAATATAAACCTCAAGTGGCTGGTGCCATATTTGTCACCATATGGGGGAGCCAGAGACAGCCCAACAGAGAAAGAGAGAAGTTGCTTCCTTTATCATGCAGCGGGACACCCAGATCCAGCCACACCTGAATCTAGCCACACCTTAGAACTTCATGGGTACACGAGCCAATTAACCTCCCCGCTTCTTTGCTGAAGACAATTTGGGTTTGTACCCTCTGCTACACAAGAACTCTGGCAAACGTGGCATGGTAGGGAGGCTTACTTCTGTACGTCCAGGAACTCAAGCAGCTTGGTGTCGGGGAAGAGGCTAAGGTTGGCAATGCCCTGGCTGTAGAGGCTGTCCTCCCTCTCATGAAGAAGCAAGTAGAGAGTGAAGAGCTCCGAGTAGAAGCTGGGCAGGACAAGGGGTAGCACCAATCTGTGCACCTGCAGGTCCCTGAGTGAGAGCCACCAGGACAGGTAAGGGTCAGCAGCGTGGGCGTGGGGATCTACTTGGGCTGCCCCTCAAAGAGCCCACAGAACTCATTGTCCCACCAGTGTTCCTGCCTCCAGCCTCCTCCATCCCAGAGAAAACCCTTCCCAGCCTGTTCTCAGTCATTTCACAACCAATTGTCATCTGTGACTACATCATGCTCTCACTTGACTTTGAGAACCAATATGGCAGCTGAGGCAAAATTTTGATCCCCATCTGATTGAAAGCAAAACCAGGGCCTTGATAGACCAGTGACCTGCAGCAAAGCTCTCAGCAGCCGTTCCAAGCTAGTCCAGTTCTGCCTCCTAGTTTTCTGTGCTTCCAAGGACTCAGGGGGAAGTTCTCCCTAATGTCTAACCCCATTTCCCATGCCTCCTGCAATGCAGTAACAGAAAGACCTCTCTGATCAGGATCTCTGGACCTGGAATCTGAAGGCAAATTGTAAGGTTTGGTCTTGGGGGACTGGGGAGACAGATTTAATGACCCACTTAATTCCTGCTCTGTGCGACCTCAGGCTCAGCCCCTGCCAGGCCTCAGTTTCCACATCTGTGCACAGGGAGAAGGAGGTGCCTGAGGCAGCTGCTCACCCTCCATACACCCAAGAGATGAGAGTGGGATAACATGTTTAGAACAAAGATGCATTTGATGCACTGTGGCAGTGCCCCTCCCCAGGTTGCTCAAGGAAGAGAGGTCATGGATCATTCTGATTCTTGAATGGTCAATGAACAATATTTGGTCAATAGCATGAACCCCTAACATTTCCCAAGAAACACCCTTTTTCCCTGAAGGAGGGCCCAGAAGCAAAGGTATAAGGACTCCCAGGACCCGAGCCTGGCTGCACCAGGGCAGAGAACCCCACAGACCTAATGGGGGCAGTCACCTTGTCTCTGCATCTTCATCTTCCTCTGGGGCCTGGCCCTTGCACTGTAAGGCAACCTGCAGCAGACACCTGCAGACCAAAGGGAGGGGCGGCGTGGTTGCCATCTCCCACAGAATGGGAGTCACCAAAGGCCAGGCAGGTGGGCTCCGCCCCCAGAACCATGGAGCCTGAGGCCTGCAGAGCCCAGCGGCCCAAACCCCAGCAGTGAGGAGGTTGGGAGTACAGGATGTCCGCCTGAGTGTCCTGGAACCCTAAAACAGAACTAACTGCAGCATCTAAGGTTTCAGTTTATAGTGTTTGACGAGGTCACAGCTCAGCCAGGACAGGACAGGACAGGAGATGGTGTCTGAGCCCAGGTCAGGCTCAGCTTGCAGTGGGGTTAGAGTTCTCCTGGGGTCAGGGCTAGCCCAGGGCCTGGCTGGGGCTTGGACTCTGGCTGCAGTCAGGCCTTGCTATCACCTCCCCACCCTCTAACCCCTATGCTCACCAGCTGCATATTAACCAATCCACCCTCTCTTTCTCTCTCGATCCAGACCCAAGGCAAAGGCACCCTTCCTACCCAGTGCACCAGACAGAGCTGATGCTTGGAAAGGGCAGAGCTCCCCCTACCCCCCACCCTGGGGTCACAGGGCAGTGGTTGTCCCCATGTGCCACCAAGCTCACCTGTAGGCGGCCCAGAGTTCCTGGGCGTGCTGCTTCACTTCCTCCTGCGCCAGCCCCTGCAGGTGCTTGTTGGCCCCAATGCCTGAGTATGTGGCCTGGAAGGTCAGCATCAGAGTCCGGAGCAGCTTTCCCAGGGGATGCAGAGAGTTGTTCAGGGCCTGGGCAGGTGCAAAGGCAACAAAGAGATACTCAGCACCGTGGGCTGGAGCACAGCATGCTCACACAAGACCCCACTTCTTAGATGGGAGCACCGAGGCCCTCTCAGCAAGGGCCCACAGGCAGGCCTGTCCCCTCTGGTCAGCACCCTCCCCTGGAGCCCTTACCTTCCTGAGGCACTGCTGCAGGGCCTCGGGCGCCCGGTGCTGCAGCAGCTCCTCCAGGATGTCCTCCATTCTGCCTGCGTGGTCCTCGGGGTGGGTCCTGGGGCACCACACACACACACACGTCTCTCACCCATGCCCAGGCCTGCCCCCTCTGGGAAGCCTTCCTCCCCTAGACCACTCAGAGCCCCACTGGCCCCAACACTGAGCTCTGGATGCCCTATGGGTGCACACGCCCACACATGCCTGGGCCTCACCTCTCGCAGCACAGGTACTCCTGGGACTTGCGCAGCTCCCTTGAGCTCTGCACGTGGAAGCCCAGCAGGGCCTCCTGCAGGTCTCCAGGGCAGCCAGCTTGAACAAAGTCCTGGAAGGGGCCATAGACGCCCTGCCAGCGGCTCTCCACAGGGAAGACGCCCAGGCCCAGCTGCCTGCGATGGAGGCAGTGGGGGACATGGATAGGGATGGAGCCATGCTGGGCAGGACCCTGTCCAGCCCGTGGAGAGGTGGGGATATCCAGCCTGGCCCAGAGTCAGGGCCCAGGTGGGGTGGATGGAGTGGGGATGCAGAGCGGCCTGACCTCCAAGGCTCCAGGAGGAGAAACGGGAGGCAGAGAGGGTCAGAGAGAATCTACTCCACGGTAGAGAAAAGAGACAGGGGCACACAGAGCACTGGAAAAGAAACAGAAAGAGCTAGAGAGCTGAAGGCCAAGTCCAGAGAGTGGGGTCTTGGCCTAAGAGAGACCAGGGCCCAAATCCCAGGACTCCCCCGCCACGGGACCCCGCTCTCCCTCCTACCACACCTGGGTCCTTCCTGAGCTTGATCCTGTCTCAGCCAATAGGCCTAGGGGTCTGTCCGTGTGTGTGTCTGGTGCAGTGTCTAATGGAGCACTGCTCTCCCATGTCACGCTCATAGATTTTCCTACACCTGCACCCGACCCGGGCTCACACCCCTAGGGTTTGCAATCCACTTCTAGCTCCTGCTGTCAGGGAAAAGAAACATGCAGGGACAATGTGTCAAGTAATCAACATGTGAAATGCTGGCTGGTACCATTAGAACCACCACCCACACCTCAACAGATATAGTAAGAGTCACCACTTGAACAACTGTTTTCCAAGAACTCTGTCCCCATAGGGAAGAAGTCCATCCCCTTCTCAAATACCCCACGATAGGGACAGTGATTCCACTTAGTAAGTTTCCTTCTTTAACCTGGCTGCCAGGGAACTCAGAGCCAGGCTAATGTTTGATTATAAGGCCTATCTGCACCTCCCTTTCTTGTAAGCTCAACTCACACTTTAATTTTCGCTCTTATTCTTGTTTGTTTTGTTTCATAAACTGTCTTTTACCCCTCCTAGAAAAATAGCAGGGTCTAAGCAAAGCCTACACATAGTATTTTTCTCCAGTTTTGTGGCATGTGGAGTTACCGTCACATAGCCCTTAATTCCAAGAATCTCTGACAAGGCTTATGTGACCTGAGCTCTCTGAACTCTCCAAAGAGCTAAGAGGAGGTACAGAAAAGTCGTTCTAATGAGACCTGAGTCTTTAGCGTAGAAACACAGACACACACAGACACACCCCCCAGAAAGGCTTCAGAATACAGAGGCCAGACGGTCAGTCTCTCACCTCTTGCGGGTACTGCCTGGATCTGAAGGGAGGGCAGCTGTGTCCAGCACACCCTGGATATGCAGTCCTCTCCCTGCCCCACTGCCAAAAGAGCCCTCCAGGGTGAAGCCATTAGGGAAGGTGACCTTGCCCTGAAAGCCGGGAGACAGATGCAGAGATGTCTGTCCATCTGTCTGTCCAGCTGCCCTTCCATCCCATCATGACAGGCCTCATGCCTGTCCATCCCGGGTCACAGAGGCTAGAAGCTGATGGATGGCCTTCCCACCATCCATTCAATCTGCCCCACCCCAAGGGGCTCATAATCCTCCACCCCTGCAGGAGCCCCTGCCTGTGCCCACAACCAAGGGGCTCATCTCTGAGGCAGGAAACAGCAAGGGAGACAGAGAAGGGACTCACAGGTCAGAGTGGGGAGGACCACCACTGGGTCCAGAAGTAGGCAGAGGCCTAGGGAGGACATGAGGTGTTACCAGCCTTGAGGAGGGGCAATTCCTTGTTGCATGGGACTGTCCCATTCACAGCATTCCTAGTCTCCATCAATTAGATGCCATAGTACCCGCCAGTCAAATAGTCCCCACATTTCCAAAGGCCGCAGCAGGGATACAACTGCCTTCTGTGAGGTCAGCTCAGGCAGAAACATACTGAAGGATGTTCCTCCAGGGGCACCTGCCCAAGGCACTGATGGTGGTGGTGGAGGGGGTGGATCCTTATCTTGGGGGCCAGGAGGGGACATAGCCAGGAGACCACCAGCACCCTCTGCACCCAAGGCAAGCCTACCTATCCCCTCTTGACTCACACCCGATCAAATGACATCTCCGCAGCAGGGAATGGTCACTGCACCCACCCGCTAGATGTAGTGGAGATGGGAGAGGCCCTCCCTTACCTGCTCCACCTACCCTCAGCACTGGATCCAAGCAGGGCGATAACAGACCCCAGCCAAGGTCTCAGTGGCTCTTACCTTCCCCACAAAGGTCAGGTCCCTGGTGAAGGTGCCCTCATACAAGGAGTCATCTTCAGAGAGAAGGATCCCTGGGCCCTAGGGAAGGAAGTGGGGAGGGTAGGAGCAGTGGGTTAGGAAGGGCCAGAAGACTGGCGGTGGGGAGGGGAGGTGGGCAGTGACCCAGGGGCAGAAGGGTCCTGAGCCCTGCCATACCTCCCAGGACTGCGCCTAGGTGGGATGCCAGCCCCTGGCCTTCTGAGCACTGAGCACAGGGCCCATGGACCTCGACCCTGGGTTACCTTGAACGACACCCTGGGACCTGGCTCACCTTGACCGACACCCTGGGACCTGGCTCCTCCCCTCCAGCAGCCTCCCTCAAGAAGCCTCCTGGGGGAACATTCCTTCCCACCTACAGCTCAGGAAGTACTGGGCTTTCCCTGAACCATCCCCACTTCCCTGTCACTGACCCCGGGGACAGTGGAGCTGATCATGCTCCTGTGCTGTATTGGCTGCCAGGAAGCTCAGGACCAAATGGGATACAATTCATGTTCTACTTATTTCTGAATCTATTTTATGTGCCTATTCTTACCTTTTCTTCCTCCTTCAATCCTTTCCAGGACAAAGTATAAATAAACAAACAGGCCACAATATCAGGCCAAAACCTCACTATGTGCCAAGCACCTGGCAGGGTGTGGGTGAGGCAGAAGGTGAGGGCTATGCCCAGGTGCAGGAGACCTGGGCTTGAGCCTCAGTTCTGACACTAAACAGAATGCGACATTGGGCAGGTTCTCTGACCTCTCTGAGCCTCACGTTTGTCACTTTTACACTAGGGACAATAACATGACCTCAGGGCTACTGGTAGGATCCCACGAGATCATGTTGGGAGGCTTAGCCCAGAGCTAGACACCCAGTTAGGGGTCTATAAACATGGGTAGTAGAGGCTGCTGGCCTCCTCATTACTATGCACTTCATTGTTGCTATTTTAGTGAGTCATTACGGTAAGTAGTTCACCTGAGCTGCTGATGGGAAAACTGAGGCCGGAAGGGGCAGGGACTTGGCCAAGGCCAGGGTAGGTAGGTGGCAGAACTGGATTCCTGCCCAGGTTCTGGCTCCATCCAGCATGTCGGAACCCCGCTTCCTGCCCCATCCACCCCTGACCAGTCTCAGTTCAGCTTTGGAACCCCCAGAGCAGGGAAAGGGTAGCTCAGGACACATGTGGGTCACTGCACTCACCACCATCTTGTCTGCCTGGAAGGTCGCCTGGTAGCAGACACCTGCCTGGGTGACCATGACCCCTGGGCCATGGCGCTGGTCAGCCTGCCACATGCCAATATAGCGCTCACCCCTGGGGGAGGGGAGAGTAGGGCCAGAGTTGGATCAGAATTGTTCCCATGCACCTTCTGTGTGTTCTGCTGGCGTGGGACCGGGGTGGCGGGCAGGGGTCAGATAAGGAGCAATGACACGGCCTGAATCCACTCAAGTCAGACATAGGACAGGTGAGGTAAGGACCCACAAGAGGAACAAGGGTGGAGGAGGAAGGGAGCCTGCCTGGGGGAGGGCATCCTGGCAGGCTTCCCGGGAGAGGTGGCAGGAAGGACAGATGGAGTAAGGGTGCCATTTAACATATGCAAAGTCATTGAGGTAGGAGTGTACGACAGATACGTGGGGACGGTCAGTGGTCTAAAAGGCTGGGGGGTACACAGGTGGCATGGCAGGCATGAGGTCAGAGGAGCAGGCAAGGCCTCAAATGTCAGGCCAAGGACACTGGGCTCTGTCTCAGCCCAGAGAGCCTGGAAGGGCTGTGATCCTTTGATAGGACCAGATCAGGGGGTCAGAAACTCCTCTCTGAAAGCTCAGGGAGGGGCCAGAGAGGGGGGGCTCCTGCAGTCAAGGTCGGGGTTCCTCATCCTGAGCCTCAGAACCAACCGAGGGAGTGGAAATAAAGTGAGGGGCTTCAGAGAGACTCTGGGGGACAGACCCAGACAGAATGGACCCAGTGATGACAGGGAACCCATGCCCTGAGGCATTTGGTCTGTGAGGGCCCTCTCTGCCCCTGAATCCTGGTGCGGGGCTGCAGAGCATTCACCTGTCGCTGTCCTCCTCGATGCCATAGCCACTCCTCTGGCCCCTCTCCCAGTGGCCCGTGTACCTGCAGGGCTGAGGGGTCTGCGGGGTGCTCTCAAGGACCCCAAATCCATGCCGCAGGCCTTCCTGAAAGTAGCCCTTGTACACCTCGCTGGTGCTGTACCTGGGGAGGGTCACCAATGGCTGGCCCTGCCTCCCAGAGGACGAGCCTGTCCCACGAGCCTGTCCTGCCATCAGGCCAAGGGTCACTTACTCACAGATGCCATAGCCGCACATGCTGCCTTCCCGCCAGTGGCACTTGTAACAGTCAAACTTATCCTCGGAGGCCTGGGGCACCAGGCGGATGCCAAAGCTGTCAGTGTGGGTGGGCAGGGAGGGAAGTCAGCACTGGGGCCACAGCCCTGGCCCAAGACACCTGTCACACCCCCTCCATGCCCAGGAGTGTCCCTGCTCTTCCAAGGGGCCTTCTCAGACGATGGGGAGAATCTGAGAGGTGCTGAGCCCCATCTTGTCCCCAAGGGCCCCTCAGGACACCCCATATCCACCCCAACCCCCATGCACCCTGGGAGGGCCTTCTGGCCCTGGACCACTCCCTTCATGACCTGCCCCCCTCCTCAGGCCTAGCTTCCCCTTTAGGACAGTGAGTGAAGCTGGACCACATGGCCTCCAAGTTTCTGCTTGAGGTTTGGGAATGTAGGATGGGACCAGGCTGGTGACAGTGGAGAGGGGTGGAAACCACTCCCTGCCTGCCCACCACACAGTCCCGTGTCAGCCCCAGCCTTACCCATGCTCCAGGCCCTGGCAGAAATCCCCCACATGATTCCGCCCGTCTGGCCACTTCAGGGTTCCCCTGGAACACAGTCGAGGTCCACGGGCATCAGGTCCACGGGCATCAGACCCACCAGACCTTCAACACACACAAGACTCCCAGCCAGCCTCCACGGCAGACTCTCTCCGAGGCCTCGATCCCCCTTGGACTGGACTCTCTGCCCCAACTCGGCCTTCTTCTCTGAGCTTTATGACCCCACATGGGCTCTCAGCCCTTCTCTACTCCTGGCACAATGGCCCCAGCAACCTCACAGAGTGCGTTCCACACCCAGCAGGGAGAGCTCTGGAAGCATCCAGGTTGCCTTTTTCCCTTGACCAACAGGAAGCTCAGAGCTAACCTTCAAGCTCAAGCCAAGTGCTAGTCAGTGGGGTTTCTACCATCCTTGTCTCCTCTTCTGACACAGCATGGCTTTTTCTGTGTTTTTGTTCATAAGCTTCCTCAAGCCCTTTCTGGAAGCAGGCAGGGTAACAAAAACGAGTGGAATGCCTGCAAGCGTAACCTTGGCGAGTCCTTTCTGCTTTCTGGGCCTTGGTTTCACCAGCTGTAGCACAAGTTGGGGCCACGTTCTTCAAAAGCCTATCTGCCTGTGGGGTCGTATCGACCTGCAACTGAGGCCAGGTTCACCCTAGAACCTGCCCTGAGGCCTGGGCAAAGTCATGCCAGTCTCTGGGCCTCAGCTTCTGCACCTATAAAGGGGGTGATGACACTCCCCCAGAGAATTCCTGTAAGGACTGATGAAGACAGAATGTCTGCAAAACATTTCTACCACCACCAGACAATGCTATGTAGACACTAAGGTTTTCTTCCACCCGCCTGAGAACAGAATGGTAACCGTGGGCCCTGCAGGTCGGCTTCCTGATGTCTGCCCCAAGCTTGGTAGCCTCACTGCCATCAAGACTGTATCTGGCACAAACCTACAGTGGGCCAGGTCCTGTCCAAGAGGACTTGAGAGAGACTCTGGGGGACAAACAGAATTCACCACAGTGGGTAACAGCCTTTGCTTCATGCCCCAAGGCAATGAGGTCCATAGGGGTCCTGTCTGCCCCTCAGACCCTCAGGAGGATCCCTGCCTTGCTTGGCCCAGAGCCTCGGTCACTCACTTGCCATGGGGCCTGCCCCAGTACCACTCGCCCTCATAGGTGGCCTGGCTGAAGCGGCCCTCCGCACGGAAAGTGTATGCTCCACAGCGGCAGGTGGGGGGTTCAGAAAGCTCCAGGCCCGCCCCCAGCACCGGGAAGTCCTTCTTCCCACGCAAGGTCTGGCACACAGCCTGGGTAACCTTCCACTGCCAGGCCACCTGCGGGGGGACAGGAAAACACAGGACAGGCCACTGCTGCTGGAGGCAGCCCCTCTAGGAAGCTTCCTGGGGCGGCATCAGGTATCACCCTACCCACACCCCACTCATCACTTGCGGGGACCTCCAACTGCTCCCGTGCTGCTCCCTGGGGCCTCATCCAGACCTGAATACTTGTTTGCAGCTTCGGGCCTGCCCAGAGAGGCCAAACAGAACCTTCGAACAGGCCCCAACCCTGGCTTCACAGAGAAAAACACCTGTTCTCTTCGGCATTCTGATGCCTGAGCCCAGGCTGACCCCTGACTCACTCTGACCATGACTCCAGAGGCTTGACATTCCCAACGAGCCTCCAGGGTTGTATACCTGTGCCCTCCCCTTACCCTCCTGTCGCCTTCCCTCACTCCCGACCCCACTCCCCGAATTCACAGTCCGCCCATGCTCACCCGGCACTGCGGGTCCTTGGAGCACAAAGAGAACTCTTCCTCAGGCGTGAGGAGGTGAAACATGCACCTAGACAGATGGAGCTGATGAGTAGGCCCCAGCTCTGTCCAGGAGGGTGCTGAGGGAGGGCCCAGGTCAGAGCCCTGGGGTGGGCAGGTTTCATGGGGTAGAGGGAGGGAAGGCCTGGGGTGTCACTGGATGGGGGTGGCTCACCTGTCCTGCCCAGGTTCCACCCACACCAGCTTCAGATCAAAGGTGTGGACACTGTGGCCCTGGAAGAAGATGGGGCACAGGTGGGCAAGGTGCTCACCAATTCTCTGGTCTGGCCTTGCTCCCAACACCAGCTCGCTGGCACACCACTGGGTGTCCCCAGCATGCTCAGTGCGGCACGCCCAGCACCGAGTCCCACACCACCCCTGCCGGTTCCCCATCTCCAGGGCAGCTCCTCCACCTCCCTTCCCACCCGAAGGCCTGGCCAGAAACCCAGGACCAGCCTCCCACACCCCCGACATTCTGCTCCATCAGGGCCACCAGAGTGGTCTTCTGGAAATGCAGCGTGGATCTTGTTAGCCCCTGCTGGAAACCTCTCTAAGGTCCCTACGGCTGAGCCTGACACCTGAGACCACACAGACCACTCCCCTCCACTACCCGGGCCTCCTCCAGTTTGCCACAAATTTTCCTCAGCCTGAACCTTTGCATGTGCTATTCCTTCTACTTGGAATGTCATCCCTGCTCTGAGAGGCAGTCCAAACCTCCCTTCCTCTGGAAGATTTTGCAGTGACCTTTCGCCTGGCAACAGACACGGGTGGAAGCGGCACCAGGCCCAGGCCTGAAGGGGAAGAGGAGTGTGCCAGACACGGGCCAGGACAAGAGAGGGTCCAGCACAGACAACAGGACGTGCCAAGGTCCAGAGGTGGGAAAGGACTCAGCACCTTTTGGTGACAGTATCTCGTCAGTGTACCTGGAGCACAGAGGGTGAAATCGGGAGTGGAGGGAAACTCAAATTGAATCAAAAGCCCAAAACCAGGCTTCAGGAGACAGGTTTGGATGGGCAAGTAGCATCCCTTCTAGGTCTCAGCCTCCCTATCTGCAGGGGAGTTCCAGGCGGACACTCTAGGGGGGACAGAGAAGACAGTGCTCTGGCTATCACAAGGGCAATACAAGTTCAGGGGGAACTAGGCACAGCCAAGGTTATCGGCCACATAACAAATCCCAAACCCCAGTACTGGCTCCCTCCTGACTTCTGTAATGCCGAGCCCGGGCACTGCTGCTACATGGAACTCCTCTCTAGAAGCCTTCCATGTGCCCTGAATGGCTCACGCAGCCCTCCTCAGCCACTATGGGCCACCTATGACCGTTGCCTGAGGTTCCTCTCCATTTGGAGGAAGAGAACTAGGAGTTGTCTGCCATCTGCTGAAGGACAAACTGACAACTGTCTCACTTTACAGATAAGGAAACTGAGGTGAAGACATTTAACAGGGATACCAGCTGTGGAGAGTTGAGACGGGAAGAGCCCTTCTCCACAGCCCACACTCCTTCAGGGATGGCTCCACCTGCTGCCCCCACCCTAGCACTCTGCCTTTCTGCCCCCATCACCTCCCCAGGCCCAAGTTCTCGCTCCCAGCCACATGTCTCTTTCCTACTCCTTTTTTCAACCAGACCCCAGACCCCCACTGTGACCCCAAGACCTTTGGCCAGCCCCACCCTACCTGTAGCAGGACAAGGGCATCATCAAAGAGCAGCACACGCTCTGCCCTCAGCGGGGTGACCGTCACAGGTATGTCCTGGCTGTCTTGCAAGAGTCGGTGAGCGGGGGTACAGAGCACATCCTGGTGAGGCGAGGAGGGAGGTGCAAGGCTCAGGGACCTCTGTTCTGGATGCTGCCGGCCACTCCACTGCCCGCCTCTGCCCCAGACACCTCCCCCAACACTCTGAGCATCTCCTGGAGGCTCCCAGGTCAGTGATGGGCACTGGGGCTCCAAGGTGGGGGGGGTTCATTCCTGGCTATACCCAGCAGGACAGCACAACTTCTCTTGAAGCCTTACTTTGTCCTCCTCCACCCCATCTCAGGCCACGGCCCCAGCCAAGCCCCCATCAACTCTCACCAGGGTTCTACAATCCCTGCCTCTCTCTGGCAATTCTTGTCCCCTTCACTTGTCCTCCTAATTCTCTGCACTGCGCCCCAAGCCTGTCATGCCCTGTCAGAGCACAGGGGACTTTCCCTCCTGCAAGGGCAATACAGGAAGTGACTCGGGGGTGCAATCATTCAGTGACATCCCAGGAGAGAGGGTCGGTTCTGCTGACCACTCTTCCCCAGAGCCAGACGCTCACATCCCAGCCCAGGAGGTGATCAGCAAATGGGTGAGGATGGCTGGACAGGGGAACGTCACAGACACCTGCTTTAGCCACTGCCCCCGCACCCAGGTGGGGAAGCTGAGGCATGGAGAATGCAGCAGGCAGCTCAAGCTACCCAACGGGCCCCTGCCGGGTTTCCCTCACTGCCCCTCAGGCCTCGAACTCACCCGCAGCCGGCTGCTCAGAGTGTGCCAGAGGGCCTGCGTGGCCATGGCCTGGTCCAGCTCCTGCCTCATGAAGGACTGCAAGTTCCCAAAGACGGTGGCTGCGTGCACCAACAGCTCCCGGGTGGGGTGACGCTGTAGGAGGACAGAGCAGCCGGGGCGGGGTATTATCAGAATCCTCTCCCACCCTGTGATGACTGCCCCAGCCGTGGCCTGGCCCCAGCTGGTCAGGAGGTCTGGGTCTAAGTCTAAGTTTTCCCTTTTCTCCCTGCCGGCCCCTCCTCTGGTAGTAGGAGGATGCTTCCAGGGGATTTAGGACCATTCGATGACTCCCCCAGCTGGGGCTGGGCCATGTGTCCTCACACCCAGTACATGATTCTATATCTGTTCTCTGGGTCTCTGCTGGCTCCACCAGGGCAGGGCCATGTACCTCAGATACCCCAGGGCGAGGACATGTCCCTTCAAACCCCCCAGAACGAGACCATGTCCCCAAGGCATTGCCAGGTCCTTCTCAAACCAGGGTTCCTGAGTAGGCAGGTTCCCTGAGCCAGAGGCCCATTTCTCCCATCCCTCAGCTTCCCCACGGGAGAGAGGCCTGATAACCAGCAATTTCCCCCCACTCCCCGTCACCCCTGCTACCTACCTCCCCGACAGTGTCCCCGAGGCTCAGCAGGAGGAGCACGTACTGATGCACGTGATGGGTGAGGGGCTGGCGGAGAGCCTGGACCAGCGCTGTGCCCACCGAGCCCTCTGAGCTCATGCCCGACAGGAGCTGCTGCAGCACCTTCCGCTGGCCCTGCCAGTACTCGCTGAGTGGAGGGAGGGCCACACCCCTTCACTCTCCCCTCCTCTGTTCCCACACCTGCCACCATTGCCCCCTTGCCCTGGCTAATCCCCCAGATCCCAGGACCAGTCCCAGACCCCAAACCTCTCTCCCATCAGAAAAAGAGTGGCTGAGTGACCCTCTTGGAGATTTGGTAGCAGTATCTCAGAGATTAAAGCCCACCCTGAGTAGCAGTTAGGAATGCTTCCCCGCCCCAGGGTCACTCCCGTTAGCTGGTATATGGATTCTGCTCACAACCTCACTAGGCTTCCCTCCCTCTCTTCGGTGTGGATCAGCGTGTAATTGCTAGAGCCAGGATTGCTCAGGATGAGTCCCGGGCCGTGACACTCACTGCTCTGGGGACGTGGCTTCCCCAAGCCCTCCCTCCCAGACACCCCCAACTCAGAGGCCCACTGCAGCACTCCGTGCTCACCTCCTCCTCTTTACTGCCTTCTGAAAGGCCTGCACTGCCACGCAGCTTGTGTAGGACTCGATGTACCTGTAGGTAGCACAGCGGACACCCAGCAAGCCCAACCCTCAGCTCCAGACCCAAGCCCCTGCCCTTCTGGTGTCCCCAGATCCCACCCCCTGAGTGGCTGCAGCCCTGAGGGCCTGGCTCTGGGCACTGGTGACCTTGAGTCTTAACTGACCCAACTAGACAATTCTAACTCCAAGTCTCTTTTCCCTGGGAGGCCACCAGGCTCAGATCTGGGGTGCCTGAGCCTGCCACCAGGCTGACACCCAAACCCAGGGCTGAATCCAAACCTCTGCCAAAGCCCTGACCCAGGCGAATTCCAGCCCCAGCCCCGCCTCGGCCATCTTACTCCAGGTGGACTTGCAAGACACGGTCAGCGCAGTGCAGCAGCAGCAGGGATTCCAGACTGATGGAGTCCGGGTGGCGCAGCCTCTCCTGCAGGGAGTGCAGGCTTTCCTCCGTCACCTCCCACAGCTGCTGGGAGCTCCTGTGCAGCTGCTGCAGGAGCTGTAGGCACTCTCTGCCCCAGGGATCTGAGGGCTCTGGAGCTGGGACAGGGGCACAGCACACTGTGAGGGGAACAGGGCCGCTCCGCCTTCCAGGGAGCACGCAGAGGCCCTGGGTGGTCACCCGAGGGGCAGCAGCACCCCTAGCCCTGGAGCTGCAGCTAGGGTCCCACATCCCTGGGGTCCTTGGGACAGAACTGGAAGCCCATGTGCCCCCTTGAGCTCAGCAAGGGATGGGCAGGCTACAGCAGTGGGCAGCACCCTGTGGATTCAACAGGGGCATGTGTCCACCTCCACACTAAACAGGAACAGCACTGATGACCTAGGGCCACCAAGTACAAGAATTCCCCCTGAGTTTCAGAGCTTCCTCAGGTCCAGAATGTGGAGTCCATAGGGTCCTGTAGTCTCCTACCATTCACAGATGCACCAACAGAGCCCCCAAGAGGAAGGCACCTGCCCAAGGTCACTTCGTAAACCGGGCATCCTGCCTTCCAGTCATGCCCTGGGTGAAAGCAAGATGAGAATTCAGGCAGAGAATCCAGGCCTGTGCCCTGGGAGAGATGGAACATCGTCTCCATTCACAGCAGGTCTGGGCTAGAATGGGGTTCACAGCCTGGTTCCCTGGGGTCCCTTTGAGAAGGAAGCAGCCAGCAACTGGGGGTGAGGGCCCTGGACCCATTCGAAGACACCCACACCAAATGTCACTGCTCCCATTTGCAGCTGAGAAAGCTGCAGCTCAGAAGGTCCAACAAGGGAGGACTCCTGTCCCTAGGACAGTTCCTGCATCCCCCACCCTCCCCTCAACTCACCGGCCTCCAGAAGGGGCTGGAGGACAAAGCTGTTGATGCGTGCGAGTGTGGCTGAGAAGACCTCCTCCAGCCGCAGCAGGGCTGCCTCTTCAGGGCTGCACATGGCCAGGGTGCCAGACTCACGGCCTGAGAACCAAGCACAGATTAGAGCGAACAGCAGCCATGGGAGCAGGGTGCCCTCTCAGGCCATATGCCCAAAAGCAAGGCCCATGACCACCCTACCTCAGAACTGAGCAAGGAGCCCAGGTCACCCCAAAGGGGAGTTTCTGAACAGGCCAGTGACCCCCGCTCATGCCCCACTTGGGCCCAGCTGAGGGGAGCCTGAAGGAGTGGGAAAGAGGGCTCAGAACTGCCAAGGGAAGCATCTATTTTTTACCCAAAAGGCAGATGCTCCTCAAACCCTCTGGCCTGCCCATTCCTCTGCTCAAACACCCACCATGGCTCCCAAGGGCTCAGAGTAACATCTAGTAGTGCTCCGACCTAGCCCTCTCTCCACTGACTCTCTGGAAACAAGGACATACTTTCGGAGGAGCACAGCCTTTATCTCAAGGCCATGGCTCACGACCCCCTGTCACCCAATAGGGCTATGTAGGAGAGGTCTGGGGGAAGTGGGAAATTTCCCGCTGGAGCCATGAAGGATGGGCAAGAAATAAAGAGGCAGAGAGGAGGACAAGGCATGCAAGTGGGGGAACCATGAGAGCAAAGGCTCATGGGCATGAAGGCCCAGGCTCTGCAGGTGGCCCACCAAGAGCTGCCTGAGTGGCTAACAGAGGAGCCATGGAGGGCCTCAGAGTGGGGGAGTGATGGGATTCAAAGTCAGACTTGGGGACACGGACTTCGTGACAGTTGCAGAGGAGATGATTCCAAGCCATGAGAGGGTGAGGTGAGTGTGGGCAGGAGCCAGACACTTCATGCCCACCTGCAACCTGCAGGATGGGTTCTACTCCAGACGTGGGGGCCATGGGGGTTGGCAGGTCTTTGGACCTCCTGCCCTGGAGAGCAGGACCCTCCAAGAAAGCAGGATCACCTGAGGACGCAGCCTCCTGACTGGAGGGAGGGGGAGCAAGGGGCCTGGGTTCAAACCCACCCCCATAGCCAGGCTGCATCCTCCAATCAGACACAGCCCTCTCCTACCAGACCTGGCAAAGGAGGTCATCTGCCCAGATTACATGACTGTACGTCTCAGGGTTGAGAATTAGAGAGTCTTTTAACCCCCAGACCCTCAGACTCAGCCTGTCTCCGACTCTGACACTCTGAGGCTGAGTTGGTTGACCTGGGTGGGGCTGTAGACATAATATGAGGCAATACAGACAGACCCAAAGGACCAAATGGGAAGGGGTCTCATCCCTCCTCACCCAACCCCAAAGACACCAAAGGGCATTCCAGGCCCCTGACAGAGCCTACAATTCCCAGGGAATTGGCTCTGGGGCAGAGTGAGACAAGTGCCTCAGAACTCTGGCCAAGGGCCCAGGCCCAGGCATTCCTGCCCCACCTTTCCTGCTGTTGTTGCTTCAGGAGGGTGAGGCCTTGGGAGGGAGAAGCAGGAAGGAGAAATGGCTGGACACCCAACTGCAGGCTTCTCTTTCTGCTGGCCCCCTGCAGCAGCCCCAGACCCCTGTGAAGGACTGGGGGAGGGTTGCTCCAAGTCAGCTCAGACATACCAGGACAACACAGCCAAGGAGTCAGGGGTACAGCAAGTGCGGCCTGGGCCCATCTGACCCTCACCCATATCTCCAGAAACTGGTGGAATGGAAAGACCCTTTGGGAAGTGACCTTTCCACCCTCAGCTGGCAGTCTGTCGGGGTCTGAGCTGAGAGGTGAGGACACCAGCTAAAGGTGGAGCGGGGAGGGTGCAGCCAGGATGGGAGGTACAGACTAGGAACCAGATCAGGGTGAGCTGGGGACCTGCAGCAGATAACTCACTGTTGGGAGGCCTTGCACATCAGATCCCCGACATTTACCTGGGGCCCACCCCAACCAATGCCACACCCAGGGCGCTCCTCTCCCCCTTAGGCTTCCTCCCTTTGCCCCCATGGGGCTGGCAGAAGCTCCCCTACCCTGGACCCATGGCTCACACCTCAGCAGCTCCCACAGGACCCCCTTCTGACCTCTGCCCAGCTATTTGGCCCTGGCCATGCCCCAGCTTATCCAGAGCCCTGCTCTTCTCTGGGCTTCAATCACCTCCTCTGTGAAATGAAGGTCTGACTAAATCACAGCTTTTCAAATTATTTTAGTCCTCCCTAGAAAGGATAAACCAGTGGAGGGGAGCTCCTCTGGGTATGGCGACCTGCTCTTCAGTCTCCCTTATCTCTCAATGCCGCCTGGGGCCCCTGAGGATGAGTCTTTCCGACACAAACTGGCAACACTACTCTGGAACCCTTCCAGGTCTGTGGCCCCAAAAGGATCTCTAACCCTAGGAAACCGAGTCACACTGCCCAGAGGAAAGGCCAGAGGTTAAGCATGGCTGGTGAGACGGTGGGTAGGGAGAAGACTGCCGTTGAGGGTAGACATCTGGTCTGGTGGTCCCGAGAGCCTCTGCTCCCAGGCTAGGGAGTTCTGGAGCTTCATCCCGAAGGCAATGAGGAGAGTGTGAGGACAGGGGCCAGGCCAGGCGTGAGTGTGCCTGAGTGTGTATGTTGGCGAGGGAGGAGGAAGAGGTGCTGAACCTAACACCAAAGGGGCCCGGCAGGAGTCTCCCCTTTCAAACCCCAGTCCCACCTCCAACCCACTCCTCTCTGGTTAAGGGCATGGCCTCATTACCCTCTCACTCCATCCAGCTCTAAGGTTCCTTAGTAGCAGACTGCACATGATGTACATATGGGGAAACTGAGGCCCAGAAAGGAATGGGAGGGCCCCGAGACACTAACTATAGAGCATGTACAGGGCTCAGACCCAGGCCT
Source organism: Physeter macrocephalus (assembly GCF_002837175.3). NCBI lineage: Eukaryota > Metazoa > Chordata > Mammalia > Artiodactyla > Physeteridae > Physeter > Physeter macrocephalus. The sequence goes on along the minus strand of NW_021145883.1, from coordinate 10,893 downwards.
CTGGCTCCCAGTCCCACCAAGCTCACCTGAAAGGCTGGGCGACTCACCTTAGGGCACACAGCAAGTACCTAGGCTTCCCAGGCAGCCTTCATGTTCACCACGGGGCGGGGTGAAGACAGACTGGCTAGTCTTGGCGTGTCCAGGTGAGTCAGCTGCCAGTCCCCGTGGCAATCTAACAAGCAGCCAGACCTGCGCTAGTCTCTCTCTCTCTCTCTCTCTCTCTCTCTCTCCCTCCCTCTCCCTCCCTCTCCCTCCCTCCCTCCCTCTCC
>NW_021145883.1:0-10614 GCF_002837175.3 Physeter macrocephalus | reverse complement strand
CTCCCCCCCCTCTCTTGCATTCTTGGACTCTGTCCATGCTGGGTCCCTCTCTCCCTTGACTCCTCCAAGGCCTGGCCCCTCAGGCCCCTGGGCCCCACCCTGTCATGGTACTCACTCTGTTATTTCCCGGTCTGGACAGGCAAGGAAGTGCTGCTTGTTGTGGAGGCTTTTTCCTGGGCTGCCTTGGAACCCCCTTGATCATCCAGCAAACTCAGTGGTAGGCAGAGGAGGGAGTAGCTGCCCAAGGGAGGGGGCGCTGAACTGTCACAGCTGACGGGTCCCAGCCTCCACCTGGGCCTCTCCCACCACCCTACCCCCGCACCCTTCTTCTGCCCTTCCGTGGCTCCAGGCTTCTTGTCCTAGACCCCACCACCACCCCCCACCTTCCCAATCTCTCTGGTCGCTTTTTTCACAGCTTTCCATCCTCTTCCTGGCCAGGCATACGCAGTCACTGGAATTTCCCAAACATGGGATCCAGTTCCCACCACCAGGCATTTGCCCATGCCGTTCTCACTGCAAGCAACACTAGCCGGCGTCACCTCCTCCTGGCAGTCTCTCAGGCTGGGTGAGGCCCCGCAGGGTCGCCCCACAGCCCAGGCCAAGCCCCTGGGCACTGCCCACGTGTTTGTCTGCCCTCGTGTCAGGCACGGGCCCAGGGAGGCTGTCCCGTGGTGACAGGGTAACCAAGGGGCAGGGAGGACGAAGCTGAACCCCGCTGGGAGGGAGGGGCCTTCGGACAAACTCGGACGGCCCGGGTGTGAGTGCTGCCGGGTACCGAGGAGTCGTGGAGGGGCGGCGCGCGGCGGCCCGAGGGGGCGCGGAGACTAAAGTCCCACCTGGAGCGAGGAGGGGCGGAGAGCAGAAGGGCTCTACCCCAGACGCGCGACCTCCACCCCTCCCTTACCTGTGCGGCGCAGGGGCCCACGCCGGGAAAGCCGCCGCGGTTGCTCTCTCGCGGACGCCCGCTCCACGTCCGCCCCGCCCCACGTCCGCCCCGCCCCCGAAGGCCACTCCACCCACCCACCCCCGTCCCTGCCTCGCCTCCGGGTACCGCTCCGAGTCGAGGGCTGGGGCCTGCCTGGAAGTAGTGGGGGGCTTGGCGTCCATCTGCCCCGCGCACTAGGGCTCTCCTGAGGTCTCAGTCTGCTGTCTTCCAGGGTCTGAAGTCTCCTGGGACACAGTGGGGGGTGGGAGAAGGAGAGGAGGTGGGAGCTTGACCCGCCCCTCGCTCCCAACACACACACACACACACACACACGCACACGCTCTTGCTCACGCCCAGGAGAGACGGGGTGTGTCTAGGAAGCAGTCTTGGTTTCCTCGTACCGGCGTGGTCTTTTCCAATCCCCCTCCTCTCCCCCCCCCGCCCCCATTCTGACTCCCTGCGGGCCTGGGTGCAGCCCGGTGACGTTCCTCCGCCCGCACCAGTCACAGGGGCCGGCACAAGAGGAGAACCGGGTGGATTCATGAAACCTGTGGCCGAGAGTAGGGTAAACCGAGGCTGCCCCCGATGGGCAGGGTGTCCGTGGTCAGCGGCCACTCCTGAGTGACCTTGGGGAAGTCCCCTGCCCGCACTCCTGAGTCTCAACATGGCCCGGTAGAGCGTGAAGCCAGCCGTTGTCTGCGCGCCAGGGCCTGCGACCTTGGAAAAGGTGGAGGGAAGCCTTGTTCTAGCGGACCTCCCGCAGGGAGAGGACCCGCGGTTCAAGCCTGTAACAAAGGAGTCTGCTGTCTGCCTCCGGTTCTCCATTCACTTACCGAGGCACGCGGATTCCAGGGAATGACCCACGTCACTGCCTCTTTCACAGCTGACAACACTGAGGCCGAGAGGCCCCATCCAGAGACAGGCAGTGGAAATGCAGAAAGGATGGCCCACCAATGCTCTACTCAAGTCTGAGCTGGTGGGAGGCATGCCCCGTCCTGCCAGGCTGAAGAGAGATCCCCAGTGGAGTGGAGTACATGGCGGGTTGCAAGTGTTCCTTCACAGATGAGCAGGGTCTTGGCGGGTTTGTGAGTGGCCTGGCACATTGTGGTGGGCAGGCAAGAGGTCTCTGGGCCTTGGGAGGAAGGGCCAAGGGCTGAAGAGTGGCCATAGCCACATGTGGAGAGAGCAAGGTGATCCAGGAGCGTATGGTCCCACCACTTGGCAACAAACAGGGCAGGCAGGCCAGGCCCTGAGCAGGAGGGATCTAATCTTGTGCTGGGTGTCTCTGGGCCAGCCCTTCCCCCTCTCTGGGTCTCAGTTTCCTTATCTGTACCTGTAGCTGAGGGAAGGCAGTGCTGTGGTGTGTACACTTACCTGTGTCACACGGACCCATCTGCTATTGAACCCACTGGCAGGGCCTCCATATTGCATAACTTGGGTGGCAGCTCTGTACATGTGCACATGTGTGCAGACTCACACACTGCTCCATGAACGTGCACTGAGAGACCCAGGCACGCAGAGAGGCCAGTGCAGAGTGCATGTGTATTCCCACGTACTTGAGTGCCCTGGGACATAAACACATGCTGATGAACACACAGTTCTCACCCAGGCCCAGCTCAGCCCCAGAGCTATTCTGGGCCAGGCCCGAGGCCAACAAGGTCAGAGAATGCCAGCTCCCAACAGGCCCCAGCCACTGTGTCACAGGCCTAGGCCACCCAGCCCCCACCCCCAGCCCAGGCTGAGTCCAAGATGCACTGGATCTCAGCCTGGCTCTGTGCCTAGGAGGATCCTCGCTCCCTACCCGCTGCTTCCCCAGAGCTGAACCTTAAGCTCTGGGCTTTCAGGCTCCAGAAGAGATGTCCACAGGGTCCCCTGGCCCCTGCCAAATAACTCTGCCCACAGCTTCCAACCCAGAGGCCCTGGAGGCTGGACTGGATCCCTACAGGAAACCCATAGGAGCTAAAAATAATACACAAGGGACAAACAGGATTCTGCAGGCCAGCATTCATGCCACCATGCATGGAGGGAACACTATCTTCCAGGGAAGCCAGGCTGGAGAGCATGGGGGTCCAGAGCTCTGCCACCCCAGACCTGATGGGCCCAACTGGGAGTGGGGTGCAAGAATATATGGGGACCCTCATAAGAAGTAGAAACAGTACTGGACAGTGAGCAGAGCTCTGGGTTAGGAGCTGAAAACTGAGTTTCAGGCCCCAGTTCCTGAGTGACCTTAGGTAGGACACAACCCCTCTCTGGGCCTCAATTCTTCACAAGTAAACAGGGGGGAGGAATAAAAAGGTGGAAAAGGCTTTAGCTTTCAGGATGTCCCTCTCACTGTGGTGTTTAACACTGGAAAACTGGAAACACGCAAATATCCGAGAATAAGGAATTGATTGAACAAAGTATAGTTGGGTTTTATACAATGTAATTTCACACTGCCTTTAACAACAGTGACAGCAATAATCATAACGACTTGCATTTACTGAAGGCTTGTAATGTGCAGGTGCCATTTTACAGATGAGGGATTGAAGCTTGGAGAGGTTCAGTAGCCCACTGAGAGCTCACAGCTGTCAATAAGACCATGACCCATAAGTGTTCGTTTTCAGCTTTAATAACTTCAGAAGTTATAAAGTATAAAACTACAAATTTACAAGAAACATAATTTGAAAGATTCATTCCTTATATTTTCTTTATGCTAATTTCGTCGTGAATTTTGGATAACTTTAATTTTTTTCTGTCAAGTTTTGCCATCTTCAAAGGGCAAAAAAGGAAATTTAAATAATTAAACTTTCAAATGGTGTCTCTTGTAAGTTTGCAGCCTTATACTTCTGAGGTTATTAAAGCTTAAAACTGCACTAAGCCTTTTGGGCCATCTTGTTATTTTAAGTCAGTTTGACTCCAAAGCCTGCATGACAGTATTGACACTGTGTTCGGGGGATGTGGGGATCTAGGATGTTGTATTGGGAAAAAGCTCTGGGAAAAAGGTATATGATAAATAGCATACAGTGAGATTTCAGCTGTGTTCAACAGCCTGCTGAGAAGTAAAGCCCACTTGGAGCAGAGGCCATATCAGGGGACACTGGGGACACACATGATTGTATTCCCTTTCAGATTTCTTCACTGGGCTTTCCCTACCTTTTGGATGGAAAGAAGCAATGACATCCTCCCCTCCTGGGCTGAGCTGTCCCATCAAGGAGAGCCAGCTTGTACTCATCACTCCCATAATCGTTAGATCATATAATCCTCCCATCAGCCCTGTGGCAAGAGTCTTGCCCTCTCCATTCCACAGATGAGGACATCAAAGCAGAGAGGAGTAATGGTTTACTCAAGGCCACTGTCAGGCTCACTAACCTCAGCCCAGTCCAGCCAAGGCTTCTCTGACCCCATTGTCCCAAGGGTGACCTCCCTGGCTGGTCAGTGTGGCTTTCATAACAGATGGCCTGAAGAAATGGTGGGCAGAGAGCTGCAGCAAGTGATTTGGGCTTCAGTGAAATTCTTGTTTGCCTGACGAGGGCAAGCCTGGGGAGTGTGGGGTGGCCCAGCCCACCCAGTCCCCAGACTTTGCCACCCACTGTCAAGGGTCTTCTCGATGGGCCAGCTGTCCTTTGCCTGTGGTTTTCTCATTTTCCTGCGTGCCCTGTCATCTCCTAGCCCTGACGCCTGTAGGTATCCGCAGCTGGCCCTCTCCTCTCTGCTGCAGCCTGCCTTGGTCCTTGCTCATCTATGGCACTGCCAGGCAGGAGCCGCAAAAGACTCTGGATCTACAGGGTCCCCAGTTCTGAGGGCAGGCCCAAGGCCCAAAGCACCCCAGCCTGCACAGGTCTCCACTGGTGCCCTTGGTGATGAGGAATGCAGGAGTCCAACACCTGGGCAGCTTCTCAGATTAATAATAATGGAAGGAAGGAAGGAAAGGAGAGAGGGGGGAGGATGGATCAGAGGAGTCTCCCTATCTCAGGCCTCCCCACTCCTCTTCCAAAGTCCTCCCCAGGTCTCCACAGCTCCTCCGAGCCTCCCTCCCTCAATCCCTGTGTTGTCAAGGCTCACTCTGAGGTCAGGACCAGAGTGCAGTGTGGGCCAGGTTCAGTGTGAGGACAGGGTCATGGCTCAGACTGGAGTGAGAGTCAGAGCTCAGGCTGGGGCAGAGGCTGAGGATCAATCAGAAACAGAACATGGTCCTCCAGCCCTTCCAGGGGGAGCCGACCCTGTCCTGTGGGGTCACAGATGCTGGCTCCTTCAGGAACCTTCCATCACAGCCGCAGCTGGCTACTCTGACCATGCCATCCCGTTTCCCCTCTCCCTCCCCCCTGTTCTGGTGTCCAGGGTGACCAGAGCTGCCTCTGGGCAGGAAGCCAGCCCAGAAAGCCCAGGACATCCCCGAGCACCTGTCACCATGGCAACCTGCCTGCCATGCTATTCCCAACCCCCCCAATCTGGGTCCAGTACAGTTTTTCAAATTCAGAACGTCACAATGGGAAGGGCCTCCTAGATCAGCAGATTCCAGCCCCTCCCTTTTGTCCCAAATGAATAAACTGAGGCCAGAGTGGGGAAGGGAAGGTGGGACCTGTTGTTCAAGGACCTGACCCCAGCCTGTCCTCCCTCCCACCCACTCCCGGCCCTCTGTCGGTCTCGGTCGGGTTAGGGGAGTGCGATCTCCGGAGAGGGGAGGGCCCTCCACCCAGAGTGGTGTGGGAGCGGGCAGCACAGGAACCAGACACCGACAATGAATAAATGATGCCCACTCGCAGCCTGCCTGCGACCAGATCGCCACCGCCGAGCGCCGGCTGGCCAGGGGGCAGTCACCGAGCCAAGGCGGCCCGGCAGGCATCCCTCGGCTCCCCTGACCTGCTGCCGAGCTGCGCGGAGCGCGCGAAGATGGCGGGGCAGCGGCTAGGCGCGGGGCCGCTCTGGGCGCTGGGCGGCGCCGCCCTGGGGGTTTGCCTCGCGGGGGTCGCCGGGCAGCTGGTGGAGGTGAGGCGGGGCGGCGCGGAGGGGCTCGGGGTGGCTGTCACCCTCCAGGCAGAGGGTTGGGGGGCACCTTTCTGACCAGGAGCTGGTTTTTCCCTTCCTCTTGCCCTAGAGGACATGACTTAATGGGGAGACACAGCTCTATCCCAAGTGCTTCCAGGCTGTGGAGGAGACCCAGCCCCCAGTCTTAGTGTCCTTGGCCAGATGGGAGGGCACAGCCTCTGATTTCAGGAACATTATTCTGATGGGGGAGACTCACTCTGACCTTAGGGATTCCCAGTCTGATTGGAGATACAGCCGGGCATCAGCGAGTGTCTGATGGGGGACACTCAGCCCCTATATTCTAATCTTTGGTCTAGTGAGGTCGAAGGTGGTGGGTGGGAAGCAGGAGGGTGAGGACACCCTTCCTAGAGCAGCCATGTGTTGAGTTAGACTCCATGCTGCACACTAGGCCCTGGAGGGGAGGGGCAAGCAGGGCAGGGCCCAAGGACTCAGGGTCTTACTTGGTCCTGGTGATAACTGGGAGCTACCAAACGTTTCTGAGCGGGCAAGAGTCATGAGTCCTGGTTTGGAAGGAGAATAAATCAGAAGAGAGCACACAGTTGGGAGAACTGTAAGGAGCTGCTAAGATAGCCCAGGAAGAGGTGAAGAGGATGGCTGGCGGGTTGGCCAGGAGCCTGGCTGGGGCCAGGGAGGGAAGGGTGGGGGCCATCTGCAGCCTCCTTGGCTGGCCCCTCTGTACCCCATTCCTGCTGAGCCAGGAAGGGGAGTCAAAGGCTGACCAGACCCAAAATTCTGGAGCATTAGGCTGGAGGGAGAAGGCCCAAGAGGCAGGACAAGGGAGGAGTGGGGTCGGAGCCTTGTAGGCAGTGGCAGAGTGGAGACAGCAGGGAAACAGAAGTGTAAGAGACAGCCAAGCACCCAGGAGACCCCTCAAGGGGCAGGTGCTGGGGGACAAGATGGGAGAGGGAGGACAGGGCCTTATCCGTGGGGTCTGAGGGGACACAGCCCTGAACTGGTGGGTCTGAGGTACATGGAGACAGAACCCTGCACCCCCTGTTCCTGCTGCTGACCAAGGGGTGTGATCAGAAGGCTGGGCTGGAGTCAGATGTCAGCTCTAGTGTCCCTGTAAGGGGAGCCAGGCTGGCTTGAGCCCCATGGAGTGTACTTGGTCCCCTCACCAGCTGCCCTGAGGCCTCAGGCACAGAAACTGAGCTGGTCTGGGTGTAGGAGAAGCCTGAGTGTGGGGGTCAACTCACTTCGGAGCCAAGGATTCTTCCCTCAGCCCCCAGGAAAACATCTTCTCCCAGCCCATCAAGGGAAACTGCATTTCAAGTCCATCTGCTTGCCATCTGCCTACAGCCTGAACGAGGGCCTGGCTGAGTCCATGTGATCCAGGGAAGCACCAGAAAGATGAGCAGGGCTGGGGTCCATGGCACCACCCACTCCACCCACAGGCATCACCCTCCATCAGCCTGTGAGGTTCTGATGGAGCCCAGGCCTCCAAGCTTGCGTTCAGACTCCCAGCAGTGCCCACAAGGAGATGCCTGACTATTACCTGTTTCCCTCTACCCAAGACCCCTATCAGTGTGTCTTGAACAAAGCTGGAACAAGAATGTGTAAGAAGTGAGCTCTTGGCTGCCCAGGCTCTGAATCTGAGATCTTTACCATGGCCCTCAGAATCTTCCGGTTATACAACCCAACTGGGCCAACACACTGAGCCTTAGTTTCAGGGAACCCTGCCACTGCCCAGACCTTGGCCCTGACTCTACAGATGGGTGCCCAACCACATGCATGTGTATCCAACCGCACATGCCCTATACCCACAGTGCCCAGCCCTAACCCCATATGTGTGCCCCAACCCCACACACATGGGCCAGGCCCCACAGACATGTGTCTGAGCCCGCAAATGGGTCCAGGCCCCTGGGATGATGCTGAGGAAGGATATCTTGTCAGTTTTACCGCTCAGGTTGTGTAGAGAGCTTCCCAGAGACCGCTGGAACCATCCCACTCCAGTTAACAGATGGAGAAACTGAGGCCTAGAGAAAATAAGTCTCCTACCCCAGTTTGCCTCGGTTAAGAGAAAAGAGCCGGGAATCATGTACCACTCCTGGGCACACAGATCCCCTGGGTTACCTGGGACAGGTTGCTGATCCTCTCCAAGTGTCCCCAATACATATTGAAGGGTGGTGTCCATTAGATGAAGAAGTACCTGGCTTTTGGTAGGTGCCCCATCTATGTTTATGGACCAGAGGAAAGACTGGACAGATGGTTGAGCTGTGGGTGGCTTTTCCTTCCCAGAGAGCTGGAAGAGACTCCTCATGTCTGTCCTTATTTGGTTAATCAGGGTACAAGGCACTGCACAGATGCCCTAGGATCCCCTCTCCCTCCAAGTACTAACCCCCATCCACACCCCTCAGCCAAACCTGGTGACAGAGATAGGGTCATATCCCTCTCAGCCCCACAGGTCAGGGATAGGTCTTGCTCCCACCCACCAGAGCAGGGCCATGTCCCCTCAGACCCCCAGGACAGGGTGGTGTCCTACTGGGAAGGTGGGAAGTGGTGCGCTGTGCTCTGCTCACGATTGCTCCAGCCATGCTTACAGCTTTTGGCCTCCAGGTGTCGCTACTGCATTTCAGACAAATTATCTAGACCGGTTTTGTGAGGATTCTGGCCTAGCCTTCTGGTCAGAGGCGGTGACTCAGGTAGGACAGGTGACTGCTGAGGCCACCTGGTGGGAGTCCTGGTCAAGTAACAGAGTCACGGGGCCCTGACTCCAGTTGCACACCCCACCCCACATTGGAGGTACATGTGAACAGTGTCCCACAGGACAGGACTCGCCTTGTCTCTGGCCTTGGTCCTGAGACCCCATCTGCCTGTGTGGAGGAGCCCAGGGCTGGAGCAGGAGAGAAGGGGCCTTGAACCTGATTGGGACAAGCCATCCACCTTTGCCCCTTGGGCTTTGGTTTCCTCAAGCATCAACCACCCTTGCACTCCAAGTTCCCAGCTCCATGGTTCTGGGGCTTTACCCTCTTCCCGTTCTAAATCTGGAACTTCCCAAGGTCTGAGGCATTGTTTATGAATGTCTAAGACACTTGATTCTAGGAGATTCTGAAATGTTTGGACTGAGTGAGTGCTTGCTGAGACCTGGGCCTCTCTCGGCCCCGTCCCAGCCCCTGGCCTCTGCCTGGCTCATTCCACTCTCTCCTGACCCACAGCCCAGCACGGCCCCACCCAAGCCCAAGCCGCCCCCGCTGACCAAGGAGACGGTGGTGTTCTGGGATATGCGCCTGTGGCACGTGGTGGGCATCTTCTCGCTCTTCGTGTTGTCCATCAGTGAGTAGCTGCTCCCCCCATCACCGCCCCCTGCCGCTGCCACAACACAGCGGGAGCCCGGCACCGCCTCATCACCCCCACCACCCCCCCGCTCCACCCCCAGGGGCTCAGAGCAGCAATTCCGGGCAGTGCAGGCAGGCCAGGCGCCCACAGGAGGCCCGCTGTGGTTTCTGGCACCTCTTGATCCACACAAAGTCCCTGTGGAGGGCTGACAGGCCGGTGGTGACCTGAAGTATTCTGCCCGACCGGCGATGCAGCCACATGGCAATTATGGTAATTACAGGGGACTCCACTGAACCAGGACGAAGACGTGTCATTTTTCCCTATCGTTGGCCTCCTCATGCTTTTTCTGCAGTTTGGCCAGCTTAAAACACCCACACCCAGGGGCCCCAGCAAGGCCACCCTTGGCTGCAGCTCAGCCCAAAGGCTCCCCAGACACCCAGCAAATGGGGCTCCCAGGCTGCAAACCCTGCATTGTCAAATACCATTTCCCTGGAATGACTCACACCCACCTCAGTCAAAAGCAGGAAACCCCTTCCTCTCTTGGACCTGGGAGTTGCTTGATGCGAAGTCGCAACAGAAGCTGGTTTGGCATGCTCCCTTCAGTTGTCCTTCCAGAGTTGGGGTCTGGAATTGGGGAAAAGGGGGCCGAGAAACGCCGACTGGATGGCAGAGGCCGCCAGGGTACAAAGCAGAGTCTGACAGAGGTTCCTACAGGCCAAAGGGAGGAGTAGTGGGGCACAGGCAGTAAAGAGAAAGAAAACACACTCCCCCAGCGAAGGGTTCATGGAGAAGGGGTCCTCCAAGCTGTAGATCGGTAGGATGGATGAGTGGTTTTGTGTTAGGCAGCTGGAAAGGCATTACAGGCAGAGGTACAGTGTGGGCAGAGGTGCAAGGAAATGGCCTCCACACAGGTCTCAGATAACCCCTATAAGACGTTTTCTGAGTGCACCCGGGTCAGGGGCTAAAGGAGCATTTAAGTTCTAGCTGGAGCTATCCTGGGGGCAGGGCTGATCACAAGGGCCCATCCAGATGCAAGGGCTCCAGGGGAGACAAGGACCCTCTAACCTGCATGTGCTTCTCCTGGCACCAGAAGTACCCTTCCACGCCCCCATGTCTTCCCGGCTGGAGTGGGAGCAAGATCTGAGCAAGAGCCTGCATTTTGTTCCTAGCCAAGGCCAATGATGAGTCAGGCTTCTGAGTGGAGGGCCCACAGAAAAACAGATGTGGCTGCAGCCCCACCTCAGGTGTCCAGAGAGGGGAATAACCCCTAGTACCAAGAGGCAGGGCTGGGGGTGGTATCTGCCCTGCAGGGGCCACAGGAGCAATCCAGGGTGCAGGTCCAAGGAGCAGCTCTGGGGCACCCCAAGAAGCAGGGATGAGGGCACCAT
>NW_021145882.1:0-50000 GCF_002837175.3 Physeter macrocephalus | reverse complement strand
GCACCCTTCAATAAGAGTTAAGCTGGACTTTTGAATGTCCTTATCACATAATGAAGAGGGGCAGGAACGTCGTACGTCTTATGAAAAACATATCAGAGGCTCATAAAATTATATAGTAATATGATTTTAAGAAAATTAAACTATATGACTACAGGCAGTATTTTTAACGGCCTTCTAAGACTCAAGGTGGTACAGAGCTTCTGACCCACCGCTTAATCAGCCTCTCCTATAGGATTAAAGGTCACTAGGTGGCCTCGATTAAACATGAGACTAAGTCCCTAGGGAGGACAGCAATGTCTTGTGAAGGTATGACATTCATTCTTTGAATAGCACAACATGAATGCTAGAGTAAGACTGCATCATGGAAATGTCAATGATCGTTATGGGTCCCAGGTTCGGGAATCTCGAAGGGTCTCAACTTCTAACTGCTGACACGACAGACAACATTAGCACACAGGTGCACAATCACTATCATATATGTAGAGGAAGGAGAAACCTCTCACCGTGTTATCTCCTTAGCCTGCTGTGCCAAACCTTATTTGGAAGGGTTGGGTGTCTAAACCTTGGTATCTAAGAGACTTAAGTAATAAGCAGGGAGGAAAGAAGGACAAAAAAGATTATTCCCAAGATAGTAACAGAACCAGCAGATTAGTAAGAGGATCAAAGAAAGAAAGTCAATGCTTTCCTTTCTTCAAAACTAAAATCATTTCAACATTTGAGAAAGACTGGACTGAGAGCCATGGAAATTGAGGGCATAAAACCATGAAAACAGAAATATAAGTATCATCATATTTGGCTCATCTATAGGGGGTCCTGCCCTAAGTGGAGAGCTTGATATAAGGCTCCTAAAATTACTCAAATGAAGCCATTCCTGTAATTGGTAATTTCAGTAAGACACTGCCTTGTTTCAATGATCCCCTCTCAAATTCCCAATTATTGTCAAAGTTAAAGACCTTGAAGTACAACTGTCATGGGACATACCTAAAAGACATCAATTAGTTCATTGCAATTCTGAGCGTAGTTCTGATTATCTAAGAAGGTGTAACAGTAAAAACATCCTTAAGCGACAGTGGCCAAAAAAAAAAAAAAAAAAAATCCCTTTAAGCCAAAAGGCCTTTTTGTTGATCATCTAATTAACAGCACACTGAAAAGTTAAAGACCAAAATGGGAAAATGGCTAATTTTCCTTATGAAACTTTACTGGCACTTACTTACTCAAATTTCTAGAGCAATGAACTGTAACTTTTTTAAAAAAGAGGAGGGAGATTAATGGAACATTTTCCCCTAGGCTTTCATATTTCTTAACTTCCTTCTCCTTTTTGTTCTTGTAATTTTTCTTAATGTTCCAAAGCAATAAAAACTTACTACTGGGACTTCCCTGGTGGCACAGTGGTTAAGAATCTGCCTGCCAATGCAGGGGACACGGGTTCGAGCCCTGGTCCGGGAAGATCCCACATGCCGCGGAGCAACTAAGCCCGTGCGCCACAACTACTGACCCTGCACTCTAGAGCCTGCGAGCCACAACTACTGAGCCCACGTGTCACAACTACGGAAGCCCACGTGCCTAGAGCCCGTGCTCCACAATAAGAGAAGCCACCGCAATGAGAAGGCTGCGCACCACAAGGAAGAGTAGCCCCCGCTCACCGCAGCTAGAAAGCCCGTGCGCAGCAATGAATACCCAACGCAGCCAAAAATAAATTATTTATTTATTTATTTATTTATTTTTAAAAAACTTACTACTGTATTTTTCCATAAGATTTGACCTGAGCTCACAGAATGCCAGCTAGCACCAAAAATAATGATTAAATGTTATTTTGTCTGATCATTTAATTAAAGCCTATCAGGTAATAACACTAAGCATTAGAAGACCTGATTTCTATACCTGGCCTATCGGTGAGTCAGTCACTTTGTACAAGTTACTTCTTTTCTCTAATTTCCTTGCCGATTCTCGACTAACGAGTTCCTATTTGTTAAGATGTTCTTAAGCACAAGAGAATAGAAAGCAAGGGTTTTTCTTTGTCCTTCTGAACAGAAACTCTACTAACATAAGAAAAAACACACACCACTTTAAGGCACACATTCAAAGAGACATCCTCACACCCCATCACTGTTTGACCAAGACGGCAATCTCTGAATTAGTCTGTACCAGGACAAGTTGGTACAGAAACAGCACAGAAGAGCCAAAGGCTGTGATTTAGGGGCCATGGGACAATCATGCTCTTCTTCCGTTAACAATGAAAGAAATGCACATGTCCCGAGGCACACTCAACTGTGCTCCATTATGGAAGCTACCCAAAATCATCTCACTAGAACAAACAAAATCTAAGATCCTCTAAGCTAGCTATGACAACCTCAGCGTCCTTTAAAGCAAACAGAATACTTAAACACCAAGCCAAAAAAAGTTAACCTATACCCAGAATATCTTATTCAATAAAACACTGGGAATTCCCTGGCAGTCCAGTGGTTAGGACTCCATGCTTTCACTGCCGAGGGCGCGGGTTCGATCCCTGGTCAGGAAACTGAGATCCAGCAAGCTGCGCACGGTGCTCATCCCCCCAAAATAAATAAATTAAAAATAAAATATAAACATGACAAGCTATGAGAACAGACCTATGAAATCACTGTACAAGCAAGATACAGCTGACAGCATATTATCTGCCTCCCTACCAATATAACATTTTAAAAAATCCTCAGAATGGACTTGATCAAATTTTAAGAATATGACTGAATTCAAGCATGAACTGGACATGCGGTGTTAAATGAGGGCCTTTACTGGAACAACTCTGGAGAGGGTCAAAAAGGGCACCTTAAGTGTTCTGACTGGCCTTCCTCTAAGCTCCTGAAATTCCCAAATGGGTTATCGCAGATTACCTCTTTAGGAGTTGGATTAGAACCAAGTGCTTCAACTGTCTAATTTCTTTCTGCCACAGTGGGTAATGACTACGGACTCAAGTGTTTACCACATCTATCTCCTATTGTTTTTTCCCCTCTAGCTCCTGCAAATGGGAGACCTACTAAGCAGAGGCTCTCGGACATACAGTTGATAAAAATACATGGAGAAAGACAAAGAACACATCTATCACCTAGGCCCCAACACTATTCAACTCCCACCCCCAAAACATCTTCCCTCTCTTTGGCACCCAGGGGCCCTTTCCTGGTCTTTCTCCTCTTCCCCAAATATATCCAACTGGGAATATTCCCATCAAACTCCACCACTGTGGAACATGGGTATTTCATCGTCAAAAACAGAATGAAAGGTCAAACAGTTAATTGGTAATTTCTCAATTTAAAAGTTTCCTTCCCATACATTCTTTTATTTCTCACACCTGAGAACACCATTAGAACAAATGGACAAGTAGCAAAAGAACACTAACAGAAACTAGGCAAACCACCTATCATGCTTTGATACCTTAACTTTTTTGTGAATAAGGTTGTTCGTGGTTATGATTTTAAATTGCATTTGTAAAACAGTCATCTTTCCTGCTAGGAAAAGTATTACCAGCTCTTAAGATACACTTGCATTCACCCACAACGCACAATGCTACACTAATAGCTGCCTGGCATCTGGGTGCTACACTTCCATACAGGTCATGGTGCTAACTTTACTGAAATACTTCCATTTTTAACCTAACCAAAAATGTGGAATAACAGAAGAAATAGCCAGAACAAATAGACTTGTGTGGAATTTATCTGGTGTAGGGGACTATCCTCGGTTCTTGCAATCAGTTTCAGAGTTTAGGGGGCAGGGTATGTGTGTGGAGAGAGAAAACAATGTAAGAATACCTGTTAAAAAGAAAATACAGCGACAATGTAAAGCAAGACCTAAATCAAGCTTTTCCCATATTACGTGAAAACTGTAAGGGCTCAGTTTAGAACCACAGGTTAACAAATTCAATCAATGGTACTGCACTTTTTTCACACAGAGGTTTTTGATGATGACAGCATGATTTCAGAGCCTAATAAAACAGTACTCCAGAGCTCTAGTGGAAGTAGCAAAAAACTGACCTAATTCTTCCAGGTTAAAATGTCTGGGCTACTGGTTTGTCCCAGGAGGGCAAAATCGCTTCCAGCCTCCTAATTCTGCCATGAGTCACAATGACAAGAGCTCTCTTGGCATTTTTCACGAAATCCCATTTGGAATGAAGCGATTTTGTAAATTGCTCAAGTATACCCTCAGGTCAAGTTTAAAACCTGTCTGGAACTTGCACCTTTCTGGATATGTTAAAGATTACGTGAACAATGGCCTACTTCAATACCCATTTTCCACAATGCTATTTCTTTAGGGGCATGCGCCCCAAAATGTCCCTCCTCCACTAACCTACACTTGCATTTATTTCTAACTCGACAAATCAAGTTAACACACAGAGGCAATGGAAGAAACGTGCTTTTTGCTACGATAGGATCAAGCTACTTGCATCGTCACTTCCAGTGTCACTGGGTCAAAGGGAGACACCGCCAAGGCAGGCCCCAGGGTTCAACGTTCCCACCTCCTCACCCCACCGCCCCAACCCCAGGGAACAAGCGTGACCTCGCCGCCGAGCCCACCTCTGCAACTCCTCCTCCCGGATCCTCTCCTCGTCCCACGCGAACACGCCGGCGAGCGCCGCCATCAAGGCAGAGGCATGGCCCGGGCGTCCGCGCAGCCGGCGCCAGAGGCGACCAAGGAGGATGCGGCGCGAGCTCTCCGAGTAGAGGCGGCCGTAGAGCTGCGCGATCTGCTGCGCCCGCCGCACGCGCAGGCCCGTCACGAAGCGGCACTGATTGGCCAGCAGGGCGAGCAGGCCCCCGCCCCGCGCGCCCGGTCGCCCGGTCGCCGCCGCGCCCACCAGCAGCCAGGCACCCAGGCCGACCGGCGGCCTCCGGGGGAACATGTTGCCCGCGCGCCCCGCCGGGCCCAGGTGCTCTCTGCACCCGCCGCGTGCCCGGAGGCGAGCGAGGCCTCGCTCAAGGGGTGAAAGGAACGAGCCCGGGAGGGCGCAGGCGACCACCTGCCGAACCCCCTAGTTGTCCGGCCCCGAAGTCGTCTGACGCTCTAACAGGTCCTTCATCTCTCGGCAGCAACAGCTGAGGAAGTCTCCTTTAGGGGAGAGAGTCGGACATGGCACCGGCCGCGGGGGGCGAGCCCGCGACCGCTGCAGGAGGTGCTCCGCGGTTCCGGCCGGACAGCCCTGTCGGGCCCCTGCCTCCTCGGCGTCCTCAGGCCGGCGCCAGAGGCCTTGGTGCAGAGCGCGCGGGAAGCGGCGAGGCTGGCGGCGAGGTCCCCACCGTTCCGCGTCCGCCACATGCGCTGCCAACTTGCAACCTACTCCGGTCTCTGCCGCCCGGCCCTGATTGGGCGCGGCCTGGACTCCCGGTGCTGATTGGCGGTGCCAAGTGCCCGTCACCGCCCCTTCGCGAGGCGCGCCGGGACCTCTAGCTAGCAAGGTAGGTGGCGCGGCGGCCAGAGCTAGTCAAGGGCGCCTGGGAGATTGGCCTGCTGACCCAACCGACGCCGCCATCTTCCGGCCCCCCGACCCCGCCCTGTGAGGGGGCACGGCCAGTTGCCTGTTAGACCTCTGCGCAGTGCTCGCTCAGTTGTTCTGAGAGGCCTGCGACCGTCGTCTGGTTCACTGATTTGAGACTAGGGTGGGATGGGGTCTCAGCACTGCGTCTGCGGGACGCTGGGAGTGTCCAGTTTAGGGAGTCGGAGGCGGGACGGTGTAGACGCCTTTGGTGAGTGGAGACCCTGCCGAGGCCTGGCGGCCGCTGCCCTCAAAACCTTCCTCTGCCTCCCCGCAAGCGCCCGGCGCGCCGAGACCACCTCCGAGGCTCGGAGCCTGAGCACTCGTCCTGTCTCTGTGAAGCCTCGGCGCGAGAGTGGGCCCCGGTGTGGCATCCTTAGAGCCCAGGACTACGTGGGCAGGTGACCCGTCGCAGCCTGGATATGCGGTAGCCCTTTGGTTAAAGGGACAGCAGAATGGAGTTGCTTGGGGCAGATGCCCCTGGTCGTGTAGTAGCTGTCCTTCTCTCTTTGACTCAAAGGTGGCGGCTTAAGAAGGTAAACAGGTTTCCTAAAACCTACTTTGCACCACCCATGAACAACCTGGCTAAATGATCTTGAAGGGCATTAACTTACTATTCTGTGTCCAACCTCATTAAAATGAAATGCCTGGAGGTCCACTAGGAAGACCTTACACGAAATTGTTTCCTTAATTTTTTTAAACTTACATTAAGTGCCTTATTGACAGACAAACAAAATACTGTAAAAGGAAGTCTTCACGTGAGAGCCTGTGCTCATTCCACGGCAGTGCATTTAGAAACTCTACTCTTAATGTACCTGTTTGAGCAATTTTATATGTTCTTAATAAAAGATGTTTCCAAAAAAAATGCTTGGGCTTCCCTGGTGGTGAGTGGTTGAGAGTCCGCCTGCCGATGCAGGGGACACGGGTTCGTGCCCCGGTCCAGGAAGATCCCACATGCCGCGGAGCCTGTGCTCCGCAACGGGAGAGGCCACAACAGTGAGAAGCCCGCGTACCGCAAAAAAAAAAAAAAAAAAAAAAAAAAAAAAAGCTTTACTGGGAACTGAAATTTAGATCTCTCCAGACTGTCTGATTTTACTCTGGGATTGGTATTGATGTTTATTTTCCCTTGAAATAAGGAGAAATTTATATAACAGAAAATAGTATTTGATGCTTTTCTCAATGATGGTAAGATGGCCGGAACGGGGTGTGAGGGTGTATGGTCAGGCCACTCAAGATGGCTGTTCTCTTGCTCTCTACATCCCCTGCCCAACCAGTGCTTGCTTCACCGACATCCTACTGACTTGATTGACCTTCCTACTTACTTGCCCCAGGCCCCACCTCATGATAGCTTTTCAAAAGGATGGTGAGGGGCGTGCCCCTCTGCTGGTTTCCCTGGTAACTGATGAGCCACCCTGATGTCATTTCCCCTATAACTGGAAATCTCCCCTTCCCCTTGGGAGCAAAGACTGCCACCATGTCCTGCCCATATGCACCGCACATGGTGGGGTGTCGCTCCAGGACCTTGCTTCAGACGTGTAAGTTCCCCCCATCCGTTAAACCATTGATGTCTCTTGCTGACTCCAGGCTGTTTCTTCGGTCTTGAAGCTTGGCAAGCACAGGTCTTGTAGGCCTGCAGGGTGCAGCCCAACACAGGGGAAAGGTTGAATTTTCCTACGTCCTGCTTCCTTTGATTTAAAGGAGCTTAGCACATCTCCATGTTCCTTTTTTGTGTTTTCTGTTTTTGTTTTGTTCTGTTTACCAAAATGAATTCTCAGGTACTCCAGCTGAGCCCCTCTAATCCCGCCATTTTTCCACATCTCTATTGCTTCTTTCCCCTCAGTACATAAACACAAGTTCATCCTCAAAAAAGCTTTGGGAAAAAAAGAGACCTTAACTCTTCCTCTTTCCAGTTACCACCCCCTTATCCTTCCTTTTACAGCTATGATTTTGTCTTTCAAAAGATGACATAAACATGCTTGCTGTCTCCATTTCTGTACCTACCTATAAATTCCGCTTTAGAATTTTCAAAATCCATTTCTTCTACACCATTCTACCACTTGGTTGTTCACACCCTAACAGTACACTCTAGCCTAACTTCTCTTCCAATCCATTATCAACAAACTTTGTTTTGCTTGTGTAACCCCAGAACAATGTTGAAAAACTTTATTCTCTTTGTATATTTTTGAGTTGATCCAAAATTCTTCATCATGAGCTTGTCTTATATAAGTTGGGTTCTGCCTATTAGACCCACCAAAACATAAAGCCGAGTAGGCCCAACAATAATCTATAGTAAGAAGTGGTACATCCAGAATTGGGATGAACAGAGCCAGGGGCACAGTAAGCCACACAAGCAGGTGGCCTAGACATCCATGTCACCTCGCATTTATGCACTGATGCCTCTCCCTCAGCTCACACCTATGGCTGCATAGGAGATGGAGTCCCTTTATGACCAGCTGACAAAGGCGGAAAAAAAGCAAAGCTTGATTTGCTCATAGGTCAAAGTGCTGTGTGGGTGCAAGCTGAAAATGAACTGCGGCTGCACTAGAGCCCCACCCTAGGGTGATCTTGACAGACAATGGCAAGGGAAATTCTCCCAATGAATAAATCCTCTCACACTTTGTGTGAACAGAAATGTAGGCAAGGTTGGAATATATATGGACTCAGGGCACTAGCAGATGGCTTGGCTGGTTGCTCAGGAGCCTGGGAGGAGAAAGAAAATCAAGGACACGGAGGTCTGGGATAGAGGTATGTGGATGGATTATGTGTTTGGGCAAGAAGTGTGCAGATGCCCACCAGAGAGCACCTACCATGAAAGAGGTACTAAACAACCAAGTAGGAAGAATGACTCACCAATTGCTATCAGCCAGATGCTGTGAGCCACCTCACCAATTGATATCAGCCAGATGCTGTGAGCCACCTCAGTACTAGCAATGAATGGAGTAGCCACGGTGTCAGGGATGAGACGAACACATGGACCCCAGAGCATGGGCTCCCCTTCACAAAGGGTGATGTAGCTGCTGCCACTGCTGAATGTCCAGTCTGCCAGCAATGAAATCAACGCTGAGCCCCCGAAATGGCAGTATTCCTCATAGACAACAGCCAGCCACTTGATGACAAGTTGACTACATTGGATACCTTCCATCCTGGAAATGGCAGCAATTTATTTTGATTGGAGTTGCTGCGTTCCGGGTATGGTTTGCCTTTTTTGCCTACCGGGCCTCAGCCAGCACCACTATCTTGAGTGTTTACTGAGTGTCTGACACAGTGACACAGGGTCCCACATAACATCGAATCAGACCAAAGGACTCATTCCACAGCAAAGGAGGTGTGACAGTGGCACGTGACCATGGAATCCACTGGCCCTACCACATTCTGTACCATCCAAAAGACTCCAGCCTGAACAGAGAGAAGGAGTAGCCTATGAAGGCACAGCTGAGGTGCCAGCACAGAGATGTTACCAACTAAGGATGGGCATCATCTTCCAGAACACAGTTTATACTCTATCAACAATCAAGAGACTTCCCTGACAGTCCAGGGATTAAGACTTCACCTTCCAATGCAATGGGTGCAGATTTGACCCCTAGTCGGGAAGCTGAGATCCCACATGCCTCATGGCCAGAAAAAAAAAAAGAAACCAAAACATAAAACAAGCAATACTGTAACAAATTCAATGAAGATTTTAAAAATGGTCCACATCAAAAAAATCTTAAAAAAAAAAAATCAGTATGGTGCTATGTCCCAATAGGAAGAATAAATAGGACCAGGAACCAAGGGGTGGAAGTAGGAGTGGCTCCATTTACCATTAATCCCAGTGATCCCATTGGGGTATTTATATCACCACAACTCTGAGCTTTGAGGGTTTTGAGGTCCTGGTTCCCAAAGAGGAAATATTTCCATCCGGAGATGCAGCGAAAGTCCCATTGAACTCATTCACAGTTGCCCCCAGGCACTCTGAGCCAAGGGACCAGCAGGCAAGCAGGAGTCACCATCCTGGCAGCAACAATTGACCCTGATCCTCAGGAAGAGCCAGGCTGCAGTTTCACAATGGGAGCAAAAAGGAAGATGTCTGGCGAGCAGACGATCCAGCTGGGTGTCTCTTTGTTACACCCTTGCTCACTTTTGATGGTACACAGACGAGTGCAGCAGCCGTGATCTAAAAGGGGAGTGGACCAGGGGCCCAGGGAACCCAGCCTGAATCAGGCTCTGTCATCGAGCTCAGTAGAGTATGCCTGCCCACAGAGCTGGTACTGGGAATTAGGTCATGGGCCCGCACTCTGCCTGGAAAGTGCTAGGGGCACTGCACACTCCCACCTCCAGCTGGCCTTCTCTGGTGCCCCTTAGCACATGCCCTGGCCCTCTGTTCTGCCCTTCCTTAGGGCCTGCAGGTGCCAGGTCCTGAACTGGACATCATCTCTCCCAGTTTCAGGATCTGGCAGAGAGATACGAAGCACCTATTTATTGGCTTAGCAATGACATGTATAGAAACCATTTCTCAGGCATTAACCTGAGGACAGGCATTCCCCAGAGGGTTAAATGGAGCCATTGTAAGTGAATTAGAGTCAGCTTTGATGCCCGTGCCTTAGTCCCTTTTTCCCAAAAACTTGGAAAGTAATTTGCTTGAGTCTGACGCAACCCCTGGGCTCCAACTGTCAGGACAAAAGATAGTAGTAATTGCCTTCTCGTCCCTTCACAAGGGTGTGTAAACCCAAAGCCCTATCCATCTATTATTCAGAATGGCAAGTGTTTATTCATCCACTTATTCATCAGTATGTGAAATCTCTTCATAGCAGGCAATTTCCTCCTAGTTCATAACCTAAAAACAATTCATGGAAGCATCTGTTTTTGTCCTCAAGGATGGGGCTGTATATGTTACTGCAAGACCTAAGACACCTCAGATCAACTCTTCCCAGAACTAGATCAAAATCCCGGGTGAGAATCATGTTCAGGCAGCCTCCACCAACCTCGCTTCTGGAGCAAGGCTTCCCTGCCTCATGTAGGCAAGAATTGCACCTGTTTTCCCAACTGGACAGGGGAGGGCCCGGAGCCCACGGGGTGAAGTGGTACATGACTCCTATTGCTTCCTTCCTTCCCTGCAGTCGGTGCTTTTCTGACTCAGCTCAGGTTACTGTCATCTTCAGCCTGGCCCAGTTCACAGTGGGAAGAAGGCCAACAGCAGGGGCTGTGCACCTGGCAATGGACCATTCATTGCAGTGTAGGACTGGGATAGGATCTTCGGGTACAGAGACGCACAACCATGTACAAGCAAGTCGAGACCCAAGTACCAGGGTCTAGAGATGCTGCACTAGAGCAGCCCAGCCAGGAGGCAAGCAGGAGGGCAGTCATTAGGGCCATGAGACAAAGGGGCAACTAGAAACTGCACCTAAGAGTGTTGGCCTGAAGCCTCTCCTGTCCCTTCTGCTTGGGACCCAGGTAGACCCATCTTAAATGCCACCTTCCATAAGGCCATTTCCACCTTTGGAAACCTTACCCGTTTCCCTCCACGTGCAAGGAATTCCACTAGGTGTAACACTCCTGTCCTCTCTCTACCCCTCTTTATTTACTTTGTCTCAAGGAAAGTAAAAGATGACCATTCTGGTGGCAGTGGAGGGGGGACTGGTCATGCATAGGCCGACGCCACCCCTCCACCCCTCAGTCCTCTTGGGACTGAGCTGCCTGCAGGGTACAGAATCCCACTGTTCTTGCCGAGGTGGGTTGTACCTCCACAGGGGTCAAGGGTCAGGGGAGGCTTTCTCTGGTCTCGTGTTGCCACGACTGGGTGGGTTAATCGGTGTCACTGTGGGATTTGTATTAGCAGCCCACTTAGCGAACAGACCTAAAACCATGTCCACCAACCCAGCCTCTCTACCAATAATCAAGGGGATGTTTGGGCCTCTGTGGCAACTCCTTTATTTCTCAGACCCTTAAAGAGACCTTAGAACAGCTTTCCTGACCCCTTCAATCTTGCCCTTCTCTGAATTCCCATTGCACTTTTCGGCGTATCTCTAGAGTGACCTTCCACTATTTGGGTAACTATCTTACTTCCTTCCCTTCCCAGCTGAGAAGATCGAAGAGAAGACACTGGAGATCAGCTGAGACAGAGAAGAAAGAAGAGAGTAACTTGAGGAGACAGACCTGGAAACAAACAATGACGAGGCCATGTCATGAGTGTGCTAATGGGGGTGTTAGACAAGGCTCTGTCAGGGACACCAGCGAGGGGAGCCCCGACCCTGCGGGGGAGGGGAAAGCTTAGCATGTGGGGCTTCACAAGCCCGGCATCCTCTCCATTTCTGGGAAACACTGTCTCAGCTGCTCAGCCTCCGTTTTCCCTTCTTTTAGTGAAAGTACTTTGATTTCCTTTTCATGGAACCACACCTCCCATACCCACTCCCTCCTCTCAGCCATGTGATTCTATTCCCAGCATGGGGGGGTTGACAATGACCCTAGACCAAGCCAGTCAGGGCATCCGGTCCCCCTAACCCCAGGGACTCATTCAGGAACAAGGTCAGTCCCAAGATGGTCAAATCAGAGTGAACTCTGGGGCATTTGTAAACTGCAGGGAAAGAGAGCTTGCTCTGTTTTCAGTTGAAATTAGTGCTCTGAGGAAAGCCTGAAGCTAAGTAGCCCCTGTATCACCACTAGGGAAAAGCCTGGCTGGGAAACGGAGCCAGCTTGCAAGAGTGGAGCTGAAAGAGTGAAAAGTGGTCAGGGGGTACCTGTGGAGCTCCTGAATTCACTGCATTACTTGACTTTTCTGGTCCTAAGCCAGTAAATTCCTTTCTTGCATGACCAATTTGTGTTTTTAGTCATTTTTCAACTTAGGTAAGATCAGAAAAGAAGTTTCAACATAAAGAAGGAAAACAAGTGTTGGCGAGAATATGGAGAAATTGGAAACCTCGTACATTGCTGATAGGAACATAAAATTAGAGTCACCATGACCCAGCAATTCCTCTCTTAGACATACACCCAGGAGGACTGAAAACATATGTTCACACAAAGACAGAAATGTTCATGGCTGGGACTTCGCTGGCAGTCCAGTGGTTAAGACTCCGCGCTTCCACTGCTGGGGCACGGGTTCGATCCCTGGTTGGGAACTAAGATCCCGCATGCCATGTGGTAGAGCATTTCAGTTGAAATTAGTGCTCTGAGGAAAGCCTGAAGCTAAGTAGCCCCTGTATCACCACTAGGGAAAAGCCTGGCTGGGAAACGGAGCCAGCTTGCAAGAGTGGAGCTGAAAGAGTGAAAAGTGGTCAGGGGGTACCTGTGGAGCTCCTGAATTCACTGCATTACTTGACTTTTCTGGTCCTAAGCCAGTAAATTCCTTTCTTGCATGACCAATTTGTGTTTTTAGTCATTTTTCAACTTAGGTAAGATCAGAAAAGAAGTTTCAACATAAAGAAGGAAAACAAGTGTTGGCGAGAATATGGAGAAATTGGAAACCTCGTACATTGCTGATAGGAACATAAAATTAGAGTCACCATGACCCAGCAATTCCTCTCTTAGACATACACCCAGGAGGACTGAAAACATATGTTCACACAAAGACAGAAATGTTCATGGCTGGGACTTCGCTGGCAGTCCAGTGGTTAAGACTCCGCGCTTCCACTGCTGGGGCACGGGTTCGATCCCTGGTTGGGAACTAAGATCCCGCATGCCATGTGGTAGAGCAAAAAAAAAAAAAGAAATGTTCATGGCAGCATTATTCACAATAGCCAAAAAGCAGAAACAACATCATCACCTGATGAACGGATAAACAAAATGTAGTATATACCTATTGTGGAATTTTAGCCATAAAAATCAATGGAGGACTGATACATATTACAACATGGATGAGCCTTGAAAACATTTTGCTAAGTGATAGAAGCCAGATACAAAATGCCACATAGTCCATTTAAAGGAAATGCCCAGAATCGGCAAATCAATTGAAACAGAAGGTAGATTAGTGGCTGTAAGGGGCTGGGGCAGGGACAGGAATGGGGCTGAGGGGCACAGGTTTCTTTGGAGGGGGATAAAAATGTTCTGGAATTAGTGGTGATGGCTGCCCAACCCTGTGAATATATTAAAAACCACTGAATTATACTTCACAAGGGTGCATTTCATGGTAGGTGAATTATATCTTAATAAAAATAAATGTGACAAAATGTTAACAGTTGGTAAATCTAGCTGAAAGGTATATGGGAATTCATTGTCCCATTCTTGCAACTTTTTAGCAAGTACAAATTTTTTTCAAAACAAAGTTGTTTTTTAAATGCTTAAAATAGGGACTTCCCTGGTGGTCCAGTGGTTAAGAATCCGCCTTCCAACACAGGGCATGTGGATTCGCTCCCTGGTCAGGGGAACTAAGATCCCACGTGCCACAGGGCAACTAAGCCCACGCGCCACAACTAGAGAGCCCATGCACCTCAACTGCTGAGCCCGTGTGCCGCAATGAAAGATCCTGCGTGGAGCGACTAAGACCCGATGCAGCCAAATAAATAAATATATATTTTTTTTAAATGCTTAAAATAAATTCAAAGTCATTCCTTCTTGATCCCTCAGAGTGGATCTGGAGGGTGGGATCCCCCTCTCAGGTAGCTGGAGATTAGGCATGGCAGGAACTTTAAATTTAGTCGTCCAGGTCAGCCCCTCATTTACAGATGAGGAAACTGAGTCCCAGAGAGCAGTGCCTTTTAAAGGTCACACCTTGTTGGTAACTATCTCCTCACACGTTTCAGATTGCCATTCCATCCTTTTCTCTAGAGCTGTTTACTTTTCTCCCAACCTTTCATCCACGTAGAATGCTTACCTGGACTCTCTCCAAATTCTCAACATTTTTCTGAAGTACGTAGGTCCAAGGTTGGGGGAAGGAAACCCACCATAGAGACGTATGTTAGCTACTGAACATGTGGTGAAGAAGGCATCACTCCAAGATCAGAAGAAATTTCAGGAGTTCTGAGGAATTAATGCAAAAACGTGCCCTAATGCTCGTGCGCTGGGGCCTGCTCCCTCCCCATCCCGCTGGGCTGACTTCCAGATGGAGACGTGGGGGTGGGACTGGGTTTAGGTGGGTTGTTCCCCCAAACAGCCAGGATGCCTGCAGGCAGTGTCTTCAGGGGTGCCAAGCACTACTCAAGAGAAGCACTGAGCTCAAAGTAGAAAAGAACAGACAGGAAAGTCAGAAGCTGGGTGGGCCCGGGAATGGAGCTGGAAGAAAGGGGCAAGTGTAAGAGAGAAGGAAAAGACACAATTCCTGAGGACAGGGCCAGGGTAATCAAGGCCCAGTTTGCCTGTCTGAAGGTGGGCAAGCCTGATTGCAAGGCCCAGTCCTGTTCCAAGAAATATAGGACACATGGAGCTTCTGCAAGAGAGCAGAGCTGGTTGGTGGCCACGTGTCCTATAGTCACAGTGAGGAGGGCTGAGGGGGAGATTACAGGCATCCCATCTCCATCTCGTAGGCTCATGCCAGCAAGGATCTCTGACTGGTGTAGGCCGTGCCCTCGTGCTCACATATCCCAACCAACACTGGTGGCGCCGTCTCTGAATCCAAGACCCCAGGTGTAACCATCCACATCCCCGGCGACAGGATGAAGCCCCAAGTCCTTGGCCATAGTTTAGGGAAAGGGACATGATCTCAGCCAGGCAAAAGAGACTCATCCTGGTCCTTAAACAAGAGGTTAGTGTCAGCCTGGGGCTGCCGGGGGCCGTCTTCACCACCTCTGGAGACAGACCGCCTGAGTCAAGGAGCAGAGCAGAGAGATGGAGAGAAATCACGCCTTCACATCATTGTTTGAGTCCCAAGATCCAGCCAAGTCACCTTTTCAGTTATGGGAACCAGTAAATTCCATTTAATTAAGATAGTTCTGTGTTAAGAGTTCCGTATCTTGCAATCGTGTTCTGACAATAACTTTGACATTCCAGACCCACATAGGCTGGGTCCATCCACCTAATCACCCCCCTCCAGTGGGTGTCATCACTGCTCAAAACACCAGCTCGGTGTTCCCTAAAGCCCGTCCCTTTCCACCGACAACATCGTTCCCTCAGGAAAGCCATTCTTCAAGGCCCGTATTAAGTGTCTCCATCTCCATGAAGCCTTCCTGTCTCAAGGCTGAGCCTACAGTCTCAAGGGGCGTCAACTGCCTTTTGTCAGGTTTCTGCCTTCCTGACAGCTGGATCGGAAGGTCCTTTGTGGGGACAGAGCTTTGTGACCCATTAATTTAGTGGCTGAGAGCGTGGACAGCTGTGGGTGAGATGTCAGCTGAAAAGATTCTCTAGTGATCTTGAGAAAACTGCTCTCCCCCAAGACACAGCCACCTCTTCCTCGGTACCCCAAGGCTCTCCCCCTGCCGCCCTTCACGTCCCGAGTCTTCTCATGCGTGCGGCCCACTAGGCCTGCGCCTCTGGCTCCGCCTCCCGTCGCGTGATGGGTCAGCAGGAACTGGGGCTCCTGGGTTCTCTACTCGGTCACCTGGCTGAGACTCCAGGCCCTAGGGGCCAACTGGGCCTGCTCTTCGGGGTCCGGGCCTCCACCCCACTTCCCACCCGTCCCCCACTCCGCACACCCTCAGACTCTTCCACTGGACACCAGGCTGACCCTCCTTCACAGTCACCAGTCGTTCAAATAAACCCTCCTTTCTCTTCTCAAAATCCCTCCAGGGCTTTCCACTGCTTTTAGTTCCTTAAACGGGGGTCCCCTTGCCTTTCTCGCCTCTTCTCTTGCCACGTCCCGGCCGCCAGGTGTGCTTCTGCGCTTGCTTTCCCTCAGCAGGAATTCGCCCCACCCGGCTTCCAAACACCCTCTTACACTCAGCTGCCTTGTCCAGGAAGCCTCTCGTAATCCCCGAGGTAGGAACCAGCCTCCCCTCTGGGCGCAGCACTTTTCCCAGCTGTCCAGTAGACCACTTACTTCGCTCTACCTTTCCGTGGTCGAGTCCATCTCCCGGACTAAGAATGTGAAATCTTTGGAGACAGCGCCCCTGAAGGTCATCACATTTCTCTCACGGCGCCTAAACGGTGCTTTGTACACAAGGCGCCTTTCGTAAATGTCTGAAATGAAATGAAATGAGAGAGCGAACCCACTCCCAGCTCCCGAGAAAGACACATCCTCTTCCTGGGAATAAAAAAAGAAGGCCCAAGTGGGCTGCTCCTCCAAGGGGGCCCTGAGCTCTTTCACTGTGATGCACACTGGGGCCCAGCGTGTCGGCTGAAGGTGTGAACGGATGAAGGGAACGTGGGTAACCGCTGGAGGCGCTGACGTTGGTTGGTTGGTTACGCTCCTGGAGCCGTTTGCACTCACACACCTCTCCCTGGGAGTCAGTGATCATTCCCCGTGGCTTCAAGAGGAAGTGCAGCTTCTTCTGCAAGTCCTGGCCCTGCAGGAGTCTATTTCTCTCCACACAAGGGCTGGAGGTTCAGAAGCCACGCTCTCTCCTGCAGCTCACGGGATGCAGAGGGAAGAGCTCAGGGCCTGAAGTCAAGGACCTGGGCGGAGGCATCTATGGCTCCCAGCCTCGGGACCTCGGTGCGGAAGTTGTCAGGATTAGGAGGACCATCTAGGTGCAAATGCCTTGCATGGAGCAGCCACGCTCGAGTCCCTTCTAACTTTTTAAAAATTACGTCCACACTTCCTCAATTTCTCCTGCCTCTCTGAGAGGAAGGGAACGAACCAACTCAGGGAAGCTGCGACAGAAGAAGGACAGGGAGCCATTGGCATTTACATTCTTATTTGTAGTTTCTGGTTTTTTTTGTTTTGTTTTGCTTTTAATTTTTTTTTCTAGAAAAAAAAAGGAACACAACCAAGGGAGTTTATATGACAAACTATCAGTGTCAGGAGGGCAGGGGAAAAGAGAAAGAAAGCCCAGAGGTGTGGGTAGCTAATAAAAAGTGGGTTCCGAACCACGTAGAACGGTCCACAGGGTCATGTCTGGGTCCTCATGAGATGACCGGTCACTTTGGCATGCGTGTTCGGTGCCCGGTCTCCTGGTCTGCCTGCTCAGAGCCCCAGGGTCAGAGAGAGCTGGCTGCACCCTGGAAATCTGCCAACCTCAGACTCTACAGCAAGTCAAGACTTAATTTAGCTCCTCGGCTTTGTGCTCAGGTATCACACAGCAGTCTTTCTTGCCTAAGAGAAGAGTCTAGAAGAGTGTGAGAGGCACCATGGGACACTTTGGCACCGCAGTGAACCCCACGTGGCCGCTCACTCAGGCGCAGACATGGCCTTCACCACCGACACAGGCGTCTGTCCAGACGTCCTCAGGCAGTCTGGCCAAAGAAGGACAAGGGAAGTGATAGCCCCTGTCTAGCCACGGGTCAACAATGGTGCCCGTTCTCCAGTCTCACTCTGTCTATCGCCTGTGCAGGGCACGGGGATCCGTCTGCTTGTTGGCTTAACACTGGACACTGGTTCCAAAGAAGCCTGGCCATTTGCATCCACACCATAGGTCTCTCCGGTTTCTCCCACTTTATGCCCCATATCTCAGGGCAGAAAATTCGGCCGATCCAGAGCCACGTGTGGCCAACAGAACAGCCAGAGTGATGGCCGGGAAAGAAAGAGCCGGTAGCACACTGTAAGACCAGAGTACATTCAAGAAGGGGAGAGGGGCACGCAGCAAGCTGCTGCCCCAGGTCACAGTCTAGGGGACACACTGAGCCTGAAGGGCACAGCCAGGGCCGCTCGCCTGACAGGGGGGTTCTGACACCTCATGCAGCAGGGCCCCCCCCCCCGGTTGCAGTTCCTACGTGGAGAGCGGCGGGCTCCCCGCCCTGCTGCGGCCCCTGTTCCTGCACGGAGGCCAGGTTACGTCTCAGTGCCGCGGTCCTGAGGAGCACCACGCTGGCCAGCCAGCCAGGCCGATGTGGCTCTGGGTTCCACAGGGAGGCCGCAGGGAGCCATGGTCACTGGGAGAAGGGAGCAAGGGAGGAGGGCTGCATTCTGCCAGGAGGGGTTCGGGGAGGAACTACCGGGGGCTGGGAGGGTCTGCGGGCCCCAAACATTGCAGGGTCAGAAGGGACGGGATAAACAGCTGAAGGACGACGACGACAGTCTTGTCGCTAGTTTAAAAAGAGAGCATTGGCGTTGTTGCTCAGTTTTGTTTTTCCCTTTTAAAACCACTCACATTTTAAAAGGTGACAGGGCTGGGGAGATTTGGCCCCCTTCACACTGATCCTTTCCGGGGGGCCTCAGGCTCACGCCGGGGCGCCGGCCACCAGGCAGGGACGGGTCAGGGAGAGCACGTGCTCTGCTTCCCAGCAGCCACCCCTTCTCCCTGCAGAACCAGAACACACGTGACAGGCAGTCCAAAGACTAAAGTGCAGAGAATTCCACAGAGCGGGCAGCCCGCTACCGGGCATTCCCAGAAGGGGCAGGGGCAGGGCTCAGCCCAGAGCTACGCTGCGGGGCACACGTGGACAGCTGTGAGGAAGCCCGCAGGCCACGGTCCCCTTTCCCTCGGGCCCCGTGGACGCCTCTTCTAGCGGGGACCGTCCACTGTCAACAGCTCCCCAAGGAAAGTCTCAGTCTCAGAGATAGGACCCACGAAGGGGGAAAACGTGTACGACCATCCCTGGTCGGTAATGACGAGTGACCGCGGAACGAGAGGGGGGTGGAAAGAAGGGAAACAGTGCCATTATCTAAAACCAGTGAACCCCAGGTTTTGAGAGTGGGGATCCATGAACAACGCTAAAGGCAGAGTCTCTCCCGGGGAAGGTTGGTGAAGATGGTCCGGAGCCTCCCGGTGAGGCCCGCTGGGGAAAGGAGCACCTCTGGGTGTGGAGGGCGCTGCAGAGCGGGGAGGGCTGCCAAGGAGGAGGGCCCACGGCTGGCACTAGGGTGTGTAGGCCGGGGGCGGCTGGAACTGGTTGATGACCTCGTACTCCGCCGGGTAGGGCTCGTTCTCCTCCATCTCCGAGAGCAGCTCCAGCGCCTGCTCCTCTTCCTCCGTGGGGTAGTGGCGCAGGAGGTTGGCTGCTGTGGCCAGGATTGAGGCCCCGCCCGCGCCTGCCACCAGGTAGAAGCTAACAGCAAAGGTGACATAAACCTGGGAACCGTGGTACTTCTTATGTTGCTGCTGCTGGGCCAGGATGAGTTCGGAAGCCCAGTAAGAAAAACCGATGACGGTGGCACACTGCAGGACTGGGGGACAGAGGGAAAGCAGAGAAAGGGGGTTAGCAGGCACCCCGCAGCCGGGATGCTTGAGGAATCAACTGCAGTCTCTCTACCCAAACCCCATTTTCAGAGAACCTGCCTGGCCCCAGACACTGCAAGGGGGAGCTCTTGTGGCCGAGGTGGGAGACAGAGGCCTGGCCCCACCCGGGCCAACTAGATTCTCTCTGTCTTAAGAATTTGTAACTGGGGACTTCCCTGGTGATCCAGATGTTAAGACTCTGCACTCCCAACGCAGGGGGCCCGGGTTCGATCCCTGGTCAGGGAACTAGATCCCGTGTGCCACAACTAAAGATCCCACACGTGGCAATGAAGATCCCACGTGCCACAACTAGGACCCGGCGCAGCCAAACAAATAAGTATTAAAAAGAAAAAAAAGAATTTGGAATTGGGATACTAGGGCTGCTAGAAGTCATGGGGTGCTTCGAGAGGAATAGACGAGGTCGTGCAGTTTGGGAGCTGGAGTCGCTGATACCTAGGTCAAATCAACACACCAGCCCCATCACGAGGGAGGAGAGAAGCCTCGTGTGAGCAGAGAAGCCTGGTCTGCAGGGAAGCGGGAAGAGGGAGGAGAGAGAATCTGAGACCATGTGCTCCAGGGAGACACAGTGAGACACTGTAGTTCCTCCCTTACTCCTTCCAGGCCCCATGAGCCTGGCTGAGCTTCAGATACTGTTCTTAGAGAGCCAGGATGTAAATCCTAACAATATTCTCTCCCTGCAGCTCAGCCGAGCGGGTCTGTGGTCCTGGCAGGCACACATGCGAGAGGCGGAAGCAAGCCGCTCTCACACGCCCGTGCTCTGCGGGAGGCTAGAGCTGAAACGAGCGTCGGGAACAGTGTCTGCTCACGACACCCCTTCGCCCCCACCTGCAACTCCAGACGGGATGCCGCCCCTACCCTGTGGCAGTTCCTCCCCACCTGGGAGCAGCCCGAGCTTACCTGTGAGGATGTGGGCAAAGGCATAGCGACGGGTGATCTTCAGGGCTGGATGCTTGGGCCCAAAGACATCCAGAAGGAAGGCGGAGAGACTACACAGGATGCCCAGGAAGCAGAAGGCGGCGATGACCCGCAGGAGCAGGACTGTCTGGGGATTCATGCAGAAATCTGCAGGGGGAGAACCAAATCCTCAGGGTCCCAGGCAACACCCTGGGGCAGGAAGTCCCCACCGGGGAGGAAGTCTCCCCCCCACCACAGGCCGCGCGAGCCAGGGGAGGACTGGAGGGAGGGCGTGGTCTCGGCTCCTGCTCCCAGTGGGACCGCAGAGGGGGTGGAGGAGCCTCCCTATTCGAAGACAGGACCCCTGGGTCACTGCTCCCGCGTGCCTCGAGTCCTTCCTCCCTTTCCAACAAGACTAGTCCAGGTGCAGGGCTCCACTTCAGTGTACGGTTGACCCTTGAACAGCATGGGTTTGAACGGTGAGGGCCCACTTATATGTGGACTTCTTTTTCAAGAGTAGGTACTACGGTACCACACGATCGGGGCTGGTTAAATCTGCAATGTGGAACCACGGATCCGGAGGGCCAACTATAAATTACACAAATTATACACAGATTTTCAGCTGCTGGGAGGGTCAGCATCCCTAACCCCATTGTTGTTCAAGGGTTAACTGTACTTGCCACGCTCTCCTAACCATTTTTAAGGATCTTGACAATTAATCAGACATGTTAACCCATTCTGCTAAAGCATGCTTTGGGCTGGCAGGAAAAAGCCTATTGACCTCTGAGCTGAGACAGCCAAAGGGACGAAGGCCAGAGGCCCATTCAGGTCCATTCTCTATCCAGTCACTCATTAACAACGCTTTTGTTCACAAAGAAGCTGAAGCAGTTTAGAGAACCTTGTAATTATAAGAGAGGACTAAATAGATGGGGAAAGCTGGTAGACTGGACCTCCACATTTATTTTTGCTCTCTCCCCGAACCCTATTAAAACAAAAGAAAAAAAATTTAAGACATAAGCCCACACAAAGAGAAGAAGGGCCAAACAAAATTCTGGAAACTGGGAAGTAACGGTACTCAGAACTAGAACTGACTTGACAGAATAGATAAACTGAAGTATAAGCTGGAAATGGGAAAAGCTAAGAAGCAACTAGGTTTACACCACAAAAGCCTGAAAGGCTCGGAAACTGACAGCCCCAAATACCTTCTAAAATGAGGGCAAAGCCATTGGGGGGTGCTCACTCTACCAAAATGAGGGAATGAACCAAGAAAAAGGAAGATACTAAAACAGGAGACCCAACATTCAAAGCGTAAAGAGCCCCCAGGTTCATAGTGAAAGATACCAGGATGACATCTACATACCAGACACATCAAGCAACCTACATCTCCCTCTAGGACTTTAATGCCATTCTTTCCTTTTTTCTTTTTTTTTTAAATTCCATCTAGACCACACTGTCAGTTCCCTTTGATATCTACGCAAACTGCCATAGTTCTAGAAACACACAGACAGAATAAAGGCTGGTCCAAAAAGATACCATTTTAAGCTTTGATAAAAAGTAGGAAATGGGCCTTAACTTCCTCTATTCAGCCACTGGCAAGTTCTTCTTTTATTTAGGCCATGGGTCACCAAGTGATTTGGGAAAATTTGAAAAGGGCTGGCAAGACTTACACTGTAGGCTCCTTTCCCGAATTTTTTTTTTTTTTTTTGGAGGTGGGGAACCACAAGCTTTATTGGCTGAAAGTTCTCCTCAGGAGCCTGGCCTGCTGGGCTTTCCTGAGTTTTGATCTCAGGGTGAGAGGCTGTTGGACAGTGGTTATCACTCTCTCGTGTACAGGAGAATCACCGGGGTGCTGGTTGAGAGCATGTTCCCAAGCTCCAGAGATTCTGAGCTCTTGGTCTGGAGCAGGGCCTAGGAATCTGGATTTTTATCAGCAGCGCAGGGGGCCTAAGCCTTACACCCCAAGAAACACTGATCTTGGACCTAGAGGGAGGTGAACTGATGAAGAAGAGTCCAAAAACCTGGGGAGGGCATCTGAGATCAACAAAGCAGACCCACACCAGCTGACATTGATCGCCATCATGGGGTCCTGGACAGAGGGCGCAGCCTCCCACGCGGAAAAACCAGACCGGACATGCAGAGGCCCTGGGCCTTTGCGACAGCACGCACTCCCTGCCTCCTGAGGCTCAGAATTCACCAGGCAGATGTTGCCTGAGCCCACACAGGATTCATACGTCTTGATCTGGCTTCAGAGCTACCTGTCACTCTCTTGTCAGCTAACCATCTGTTTTGGGGCCCAATCATCCAGCCTGAGTGATCGCCTGCTGCTAGGAGGCTTGCCTGTGCGTTAGCTCTGCCAGCAACCAGGTCCAGCCTCCATTTAATCCGGCCCCGCGGGCCTGAAGGGGTCCAGAAACCCACAGGGCCTCTCTGAAACCAAAGCTCCTAGAGACGGGGGCTGTTTCCTGGCTGCATTCTGAATATTGCCAAAAGCTCTCTGAGACAGTTCTTCTGGGGTCCACATGGCACGTGGCAGGGATGGGGCAGGATGAAAGTGTTCTTCTAGTGCTTCCGAGAATAACCTGCGAGTGGCAGTGTATAGGGGCTTACATCACACTCCGCTCTGCAGCAGGCCGTGTTCAGATTCCTCCAGCATTACTCAACGTGACCAGGCCCTCTGAGTGATGCTTTAATTGTAGTACTGAAAGTCAACTCAGTGCTGTTGTTTCTTAATTTATTTATTTATTCATTTATTTAATTTTTGGCTGCATTGGGTCTTCGCTGCTGCGCGCGGGTTTTCTCTAGTTGCGGCGAGCGGGGGCTACTCTTTGCTGCGGTGCTCGGGCTTCTCATCGCGGTGGCTTCTCTTGTTGCGGAGCACGGGCTCTAGGTGCGCGGGCCTCAGTAGTTGTGGTACGTGGGCTCAGTAGTTGTGGCTCGCGGGCTCTAGAGCACAGGCTCGGTAGTTGCGGTGCACGGGCTTAGTTGCTCCGTGGCATGTGGGATCTTCCCGGACCAGGGCTCGAACCCGTGCCCCCTGCGTTGGCAGGTGGATTCTGAACCATTGCACCACCAGGGAAGCCCTCAACTCAGTTTTAATTTAGCAACTAGTTTTAACTGAAAAATGTAACACACAGGGCTTCAAAGATACTTTCTTTGGCTGCATAAGTGAGTATAGGATGTTCATTTGATTATCATCCTTTAAAACGTACATCCACTGGATACACTTCTGTGTCTTATGTTTCAGAATACACTTATCCTAGTAATAAGGAAGACTTGCACAGATGTCTAGCTGCCCCTCCCAAGAGACAAACATTGGTGGCAGTTTCTCGTGTGCCCCTCCAGGTATTCCTGCCTATGCACGCAGATGGGGCAAACGTTATCTTAGTTAAGCCTCACTCCACTCTGGGGGATTCATCAAATGGTTCAGATGAGGAACTGGAGGCTCCAGGAGGTTAAGTGACTTCCTGCAGGTCACACGGCACAGAGCTGGACTCCAAATCCGGGTCAGGCTCCATCGCATCATGAAGCTCCCAATCACCAAGCACCAGAGTTATAGCCGTTTTAATTTTTCCCCGATGGAGCTAATCAATCAAATCCTAAAGAGCTGTATTTGAATGAAAGGTCAAAAGTGGCTCCGAATGCTGGCAGAGCCATCGTCAGTGCCAGCAGCTGCTGAGCTCACTAAGCGAAGCCGGAAGCATGAAATCTCTTCTAGGCAGAAAAGGTTTGGGTCGTTAAGCAATGAAAGGAGCTCATACTGGGAATTAGTGGGCAAAACCTGCTGGGTGTGGTCGAAGCTTCTGCAGTCACCAGAGTCTGGCTCTTAAAAGCGGAAGTCACTGGACTTGGCACCCAATCCTAGCCCTCCCACAGATTATATGTCACCTTGAGCAAGTCACTGAATGCCCCTGGCCTCTGCGCTCACCCTGTCAAAGGGAAGCTATAACACCTGCCCCACCTGCACAGGGGTGCGTGGGGAGAGTCAAATCGCAAAGTGCCGGGGATGAGCCGCCCCACTCCCTCTGCGCTGGGCGGCCACAGCAGTGTCTCTCCTCTGGCGTGCCTTTCCTCCTTACACCGAGACTGCCCCGTCCACACACGTCAGCCAGTGTGGGCCAAAGGAGGAGCCCACTAATGCCAGACTGAGGACCCGTGCCACCAGGGTGATGATGCAGTACAGAGAAGGGGCTTTGGACACACAGTTCAAACAGGTTTTGTTTCTACGTGACGCCTTCTGCCTTTGTCTACTCCAAAGCTCTGAGCAAAGCCTCAGGCTCAGCGGGGAAATCAAGTGGGGACTTTCCTTGGAGTGATGCTAATAGATACCCCAGGAACCTACCCTACATCCCACAGCGGTCTCAGAGCACACAGGGAAGACAGGCAGCGTGATCCCTGACACGCTTAGAACCCAGCTCGGACTCTCCTGGGGTCGCGATCTCAATGTCCCTTTCTTTCCTCTCTGTCAGACATCAGTATGGCAGGGAGGGCAATGAATATCTGCTCCATTGAGAAGGCTGCCAAACAGAAGCAAAATCCTCAAATGTTACGTGTGTGTTATTTTATTTGTGGAGAGGAACGGCACATGGGGCAGGGTCCTAATTTTAAATTCAAACCAGTAGTGCAGGGAATTCCCTGGTGGTCCAGTGGTTAGGACTCCGCGCTGCACCGCTGGGGGCCCAGGTTTGACCCCTGGTCGGGGAACTAGGACCCCACAAGCCGTGTGGCACAGTCAAACAAATAAACAAACAAACAAAAATTGTTTTAAAAAAAACAAAACAGTGGTGCATCCACTACACTCCAGTAAGACAGAATGCATCCTACCCTCCAGTTGTGCTGTGGCCTGTTTATTTTGGTAACTATTGCTTGACTGTCCCCTCCAGTCACTGGGAAGAAGGCAGCTGCTGTGTAATAGGATCCCAAGGAAATGACTTTGCCCAAGGTCATTGGTAAGTCACTGGGCTGGATTTGTTTTGAAGGCCCTGGCTCTTCGTGTCTACCTGCCCATGGCTCTCACCCCTCCTGACCCAAAGAGGCTGCAGGCAGGACGCTTAAAGTGGCTTCTGGCCAGTTCCCTTCTGTCCCGTCTCCTATTTCCCCCCTCACTGGAGTCCCTGAGTCAGAGGCATATCCCCGGGGGCCCCAGTCCTTCCAGCACCCACCTGCGCAGCCACTCCCCAGTGTGACTTTTTTTTTCCAACCAAGGCTTCTGACACAAGACTCCAAGAGGGCCCTCCAGTGCCTGGCTGGGTCATCCCACAGATACCAATGGTCCTAGCCCAGCTGCCTCTGCAGACAGGCCCCATGGGATCGGGAAACGCCAGCTGCACCGGTCACCACCCCTCAGACACTCCGGCCCTTCCTGGAAGGCCCTGGATCTTCCCGTGGCTTGCTGTCAACCGTGATTCCCCTGGCTTCATATCCTCAACTCCCTCATTTTCCAGAGATGCTTCCTGAGGCCGTGGTCCCTGCTGCCCTTTGCTGGGCATGCTTGAGAGGCAGAGAGGGACTGGGGCTCAGAAGGAGTGATTCTCTGGGCTCCCCTGCTGGGGGCCACTATCAGTCTGGGCACATCTCTGCCTGCCCCCTGGGCCCAGACTGAAGAAGAGTTTTGTGAGGAGCAGGGGAGTGGCAGAATTCTGGTGGATCTTTTTTTTCTTTTCTTTTTTTTGCGGTACACGGACCTCTCACTGCTGGGGCCTCTCCCGTTGTGGAGCACAGGCTCCGGACGCGCAGGCTCAGCGGCCACGGCTCACGGGCCCAGCCGCTCCGCGGCACGTGGGATCCTTCCGGACCGGGGCACGAACCCGCGTCCCCTGCATCGGCAGGCGGACTCCCAACCACTGCGCCACCAGGGAAGCCCTGGTGGATCTTTTAAGCCGACGGCATTTGTTAAAGCCTTCAGGGCTCTGGGAATGACAGCGGGAGAATGAGTGGTTTTGCCTCAGCTCACCAACGTAAGGCGATGAGGAATAAAAAGCGCAGCTTTGCCCAGGCTTGTGATAAAAACTCAACTAGAATGGGGAAATAAGAGGCCTGGGACAGCTCTGATAGAAGGAGAAAGAAGCCCAATGTGCGCTAAGGTACAGTGGTGAGAGTGGAGTCCATGCCACTCAGATCAGCTGTGTGTCCCTGAGCAAGTGACCTGACCTCCCTGAGCCTGAGACGTGTGTGTGTGTGTGTGTGTGTGTGTGTGTGTGTGTGTGTTGGGGTGGGGGGTGGGGTCATTTCTTTCCTCTCTGTCAGACATCAGTATGGCAGGGAGGGCAATGAATATCTGCTCCATTGAGAAGGCTGCCAAACAGAAGCAAAATCCTCAAATGTTACGTGTGTGTTATTTTATTTGTGGAGAGGAACGGCACATGGGGCAGGGTCCTAATTTTAAATTCAAACCAGTAGTGCAGGGAATTCCCTGGTGGTCCAGTGGTTAGGACTCCGCGCTGCACCGCTGGGGGCCCAGGTTTGACCCCTGGTCGGGGAACTAGGACCCCACAAGCCGTGTGGCACAGTCAAACAAATAAACAAACAAACAAAAATTGTTTTAAAAAAAACAAAACAGTGGTGCATCCACTACACTCCAGTAAGACAGAATGCATCCTACCCTCCAGTTGTGCTGTGGCCTGTTTATTTTGGTAACTATTGCTTGACTGTCCCCTCCAGTCACTGGGAAGAAGGCAGCTGCTGTGTAATAGGATCCCAAGGAAATGACTTTGCCCAAGGTCATTGGTAAGTCACTGGGCTGGATTTGTTTTGAAGGCCCTGGCTCTTCGTGTCTACCTGCCCATGGCTCTCACCCCTCCTGACCCAAAGAGGCTGCAGGCAGGACGCTTAAAGTGGCTTCTGGCCAGTTCCCTTCTGTCCCGTCTCCTATTTCCCCCCTCACTGGAGTCCCTGAGTCAGAGGCATATCCCCGGGGGCCCCAGTCCTTCCAGCACCCACCTGCGCAGCCACTCCCCAGTGTGACTTTTTTTTTCCAACCAAGGCTTCTGACACAAGACTCCAAGAGGGCCCTCCAGTGCCTGGCTGGGTCATCCCACAGATACCAATGGTCCTAGCCCAGCTGCCTCTGCAGACAGGCCCCATGGGATCGGGAAACGCCAGCTGCACCGGTCACCACCCCTCAGACACTCCGGCCCTTCCTGGAAGGCCCTGGATCTTCCCGTGGCTTGCTGTCAACCGTGATTCCCCTGGCTTCATATCCTCAACTCCCTCATTTTCCAGAGATGCTTCCTGAGGCCGTGGTCCCTGCTGCCCTTTGCTGGGCATGCTTGAGAGGCAGAGAGGGACTGGGGCTCAGAAGGAGTGATTCTCTGGGCTCCCCTGCTGGGGGCCACTATCAGTCTGGGCACATCTCTGCCTGCCCCCTGGGCCCAGACTGAAGAAGAGTTTTGTGAGGAGCAGGGGAGTGGCAGAATTCTGGTGGATCTTTTTTTTCTTTTCTTTTTTTTGCGGTACACGGACCTCTCACTGCTGGGGCCTCTCCCGTTGTGGAGCACAGGCTCCGGACGCGCAGGCTCAGCGGCCACGGCTCACGGGCCCAGCCGCTCCGCGGCACGTGGGATCCTTCCGGACCGGGGCACGAACCCGCGTCCCCTGCATCGGCAGGCGGACTCCCAACCACTGCGCCACCAGGGAAGCCCTGGTGGATCTTTTAAGCCGACGGCATTTGTTAAAGCCTTCAGGGCTCTGGGAATGACAGCGGGAGAATGAGTGGTTTTGCCTCAGCTCACCAACGTAAGGCGATGAGGAATAAAAAGCGCAGCTTTGCCCAGGCTTGTGATAAAAACTCAACTAGAATGGGGAAATAAGAGGCCTGGGACAGCTCTGATAGAAGGAGAAAGAAGCCCAATGTGCGCTAAGGTACAGTGGTGAGAGTGGAGTCCATGCCACTCAGATCAGCTGTGTGTCCCTGAGCAAGTGACCTGACCTCCCTGAGCCTGAGACGTGTGTGTGTGTGTGTGTGTGTGTGTGTGTGTGTGTGTGTTGGGGTGGGGGGTGGGGTCATGACAGTCCCTACCAAATAAAGATGTTGCTTAGGAGACACTACAGCCAGGTGTGAAGTGGGTTTAGCACAATGCCTGGCACTTGGGCAGGGGGCCAAGAAATGGGGAGACACCGTCCCAAAGCCTGCTAGCCCTGGCCACTCCCTGTTGCCTGCAGAGACCTGGCAGAGTCTGTTCTCCCTCTGGAAGCATCTACAGGCACCGGATCTGTGCCCCACAGCTCTGCTCCCTCCTGAGATGGGGAATGTCCCAGGCTTCCATGCTAGGATATCTGCCAGGCCCTTAGGCTCACCACAATCCCACAGAATAGCATACATCTGAAGGCCCATTGGGCACCAAAAAACCAACCGGTACAAAGAAGAAGAAGAGAAACAGGGACCCTTGGATTCCTCGCCTTCTTCTGTGGTAGCTCATGAGGTACCACTGTCAACCCCTTTATTAATGGACACCAAGTGTTCCCAGCTTGTAATGGCCAAGAAGATGGCCAAGGAAAACCAGGCCGAAACTATTCATGGGTTAAGATCCCTAAACACACGAACGGGCATAATGTAAAGGTGAAGGCGACGTGCTTTATAAAAGACAAAACCTGGCTTGGATAATTTCTCAGAAAAGGTAAATATATGTGTAAAGAAAGGAGAACTGCACCAAGAATTTATTTATTTATTTTTTTTACAAAACCTGGCTTGGATAATTTCTCAGAAAAGGTAAATATATGTGTAAAGAAAGGAGAACTGCACCAAGAATTTATTTATTTTTTTTTTTTTTTGCGGTACGCGGGCCTCTCACTGCCGTGGCCTCTCCCGTTGTGGAGCACAGGCTCCGGACACGCAGGCTCAGCGGCCATGGCTCACGGGCCCAGCCGCTCCGCGGCATGTGGGATCCCCCCGGACCAGGGCACGAACCCGTGTCCCCTGCATCGGCAGGGGGACTCTCAACCACTGCGCCACCAGGGAAGCCCCCAAGAATTTATTCTTATTTTTGACATGGCTTTGACAAGGACGCACGCCAGAGTGGACTGAACGATCGTGAGATCATTCCTTATGACGGCTGAAGTAAAGCAAAGGTTAAGAAACATAAACGAGACAGTGTCACTTTAAACTGGAGTCAACGGTGAGGTACATTCAGCTATGCCACTCCCAGCCGTGTGGCCCTGGAGAGATCACTTCACCTCTCTGAGACACCAGTCTCCTGGACCTTTAGAATGAGGACATGGGATCAGATGGCCCCTCCCCTCATGGCATGAATTTTACGAGCCTCCCTAGGAATGATCTGAAACAGAGAAGCATCGTGAACTCTCTCCCAGTTTGGAAATGACACCAAGCCCTTGAAACACTGACCACCAGGGGATCAACTGCCAAGGTCTGGGTGAAGCGGTGGAAAGGTGGCAGCTGGTCTCAAAAAAAGGCAAGTGCAGGGGAACGTGCTAAGGGAAAAACCATCCAGACTCAACTCAAGCTTGATGGGCTTTCTGTCATCAGCTACACGCCACAGAAAAAGCTGCATGTCACACGGCCTCCATCATGTGGATAACTTTGCTCGTAATGAGCCAACGCAGAGAAAGCTATCATCAAGGTGAAATCTAGAAACAAACCAGAAGCCCCCAACCTGTTCTCTACAAAATCATCCTAAAGCTTCAAAGACTCAAGAGAAATGCAAAACAGCAAGAGAACTCTCAGAGAAAGACAAGATTAGGCCACAAGGATACGGCTTTTCAGCCGCACCTGCCGAAGTGGTATATATGATCCAAGTTCTCCAAAGGAAAACTTGACCTTTTCACCAAATCCCAGTGCCTGAATCCGTAAAAAGGCAATGTGAAGACATCTAACAGGATGAGCTTCTGATGCATGGGGCAGTAAACATCTGGAATGAATTACAGCCAGGGATGGCACAGGGAGAAAGCATTCAAGAATGGTTCAAAAGGCCTTGGGGGTAATGAACTCCGCTGTTACTAAGGGCTGTTTGGAATCCACTGACCATTTTCCCTGTAAAAGCCAGGCAGTGCCATCCTGCCCCCCACACCACACAGCCTTTACCTTCATTACTACAGACAGGGTGGGCAGGATGAGCTATAGGCCTCCCCTGGGTCCAGTAAAGACCATGGTCCCTTTCCCCTTTCCTCTGCCTCCCTGGCTGAGAAGCAGGATGACGAACAAAGCAAACTTACCTCATTCGGGCAGACTTGTGAGGGTTCCAAGAGCCAAATTCCTATTGTTTTACTGAGGGTGGCAATGGAACTGACTTCTGGTTATTGAAAATACCATAGACTCCCTTTGTCTCTAACAACAATCAAATTACTGTACAACTCAAAAACATCTTTTAAAATCTAGCCATATTTAAGAGTTCCTTTTTCTCCATCAGTCAGGCTGTCCCAAAGAAACCTTCCTGTATCCCAGAGGCTCCTCAGAAGGAGACAGCTAATTGTGATGCCTAGCACCCTTATCTTCTCTCCACATACTGCGCCCTTCGCCCGGCAGAAGCCTAAAATAGCGGTCCAGATTAGCATGGCGTTGAGGAGTGGGTGCTTGGCTGAATAACATCAGAATTAATGAGGGGCTGGACCCCAAACAGAGCCACCTGGTGGGCATGAACACCAGGCAGGAATGGGGCTGTTTCCTTCAACCAAGTGCCTGCCCCAGGCTATCTCAGCTCCAGCCGGCACCCTACCGAGGAGGCCCTGTCATCCAGAAAGAAGAGGGCCGGCGCGCAGCGCCCTCACCTTTCAGCAGGTCCGGGTGCACGGAGCCCAGCACGTCGGAGACCCCCAGCTCCTGGCGGGAACAGGTGCCACCGTGGATGTGCAGCCAGGCAGGCTCGGCGAGGGCAGTGCACAGCGCGGTGATGGACAGGGCACCCGGCAGGGCCGAGGCCAGGCTACGCTCCGGCTGCTTGGGCAGAGCGCTGCCTCCCGGGTTCCTCCGCCGGCGCCCGCCAGGCAGCCCTGCGCCTCCGGGGGCGTACATGCCCGGGGCCGCCCGCCGTCGCTCCGCGGTCGCTGCTGGTCGCCGCCGACCTCCGCCGAGCGCACAGAGCCTGCCTGTCCGGGGGGAGGAGAGCAACGCACTGGG
This sequence comes from Physeter macrocephalus, assembly GCF_002837175.3. Taxonomy (NCBI): domain Eukaryota; kingdom Metazoa; phylum Chordata; class Mammalia; order Artiodactyla; family Physeteridae; genus Physeter; species Physeter macrocephalus. The sequence goes on along the minus strand of NW_021145882.1, from coordinate 18,364 downwards.
TTCGCAGAGGTGAGGCTGGCGCAAGGCTGTCAGGGCCGACACCGGAGGATGGGGGTGGGACCGAGGGCAGAGCAGAGACAGGAGAACTGCAGAGGTTCGGGGGGCGGGGACAGGGTCCCTGGAGTGGGGCTGCGGAGGTGCAGGATGATGACCCGGAGAGGGCTGGGGGCCCGCTGGATCTTGGCAGAGCAGAGTGGGGAGGGGGGCTGGGGCGCAGTTATCCGTTACTGGTGGAAGAGAGACCCGGCCTAGGAGTCTTGGCCAGAGGGTGCCGAGGGGCGGAGGACCAGGCTGGGCCGCAGGGATCGGGGACCCAGGATCTGGGAACAGCGCTCTGGGGTGCGACCTGTGCCCAGAGAGGACCCACCCCTCACCGACTCCTGATCCTCACCGGTCAGCAGGCCTCAGTGCAGGGATGGCGTCGCTCCGTCCCGTCACGGGCTCCTCAGCTGCCACGGTCCGAGCGATCCCAGGCCACAAACCCGCAACGCCCGAACCAACCCGGCCCCGATCCACTTCCGGCTTCCTCCACCTCTGCCCCCGCCTCCTCCGGCTCCCCGCCCAGTCCCCCGCTCGCGACACAGGCCGGGCGCGCCGCCGGCTCCCTGCGCAAGGCCTCACGGGAATTGTAGTTTCAGGCAGTCCCGCGATGCTCTCCTATGGGGGTGGGGAGCTGTGGGGGAGGGGAGAGTGAAAGGCCGACTACAACTCCCAGAGGGCAGCACGGCAGAAGCCGCGGGTGCTTTAGTTCCAAGGAGGACCCCGGCCCTGAGGAGGAAGAGGATTTGCCTGGTGGGAGCCGCAGTCGGCGCGGCTGGCTCTGCTCACCTCTACCACCTCCTGAGCCGGGCAGCCATGAAGGACTCGCTGGTGTTGCTTAGCCGTATCCTGGCGCACCCGGACTCCCGCTGCTGGTTCCTGGCCTGGAACCCCGCGGGAACCCTGCTGGCCTCGTGCGGGGGCGACCGGAGTGTCCGCATCTGGGGCAGGGAGGGTAAGGCCCGGCTGCGCGACCGCTGCCGCCGAGGGGTCTACGTGCGCTTGGTGTGGGTGCCAGGCTCGGGGAGTGCGCAGCCTGCGGGGCAGGCATACCCTGGACGGGAGTCGCAGGCCAAGGGAGAGGTTGGAGGGGCCTCCTTAGCCACTCTGAGAAAGGTTTTTCTGGCAAAGGAGTCGGCAAATACTAGAAGCTAAAATGTCAATAGGCCGAAACTGTTGAGGGAATTGTGTGTGATAGTTGCTGAGGTAGGAAAGTGAGGAGAGAAGAAGGAAAGTAGCTTGCAGAGTAATTTGCTATAGATGATGAAGTTTAAATTTTATCCCAAGGGTGTTTGGGTGCTATTGACAGTTTTAAATTGGGAGGGTGACTCCTTAGATTTGTCTTAGAAGGATGCTTCCAGAGGAAGTGGAGTCAGTTAATATACTGAGTTTCTGAAAGTATGTTGTTAAATACACCCACTGAGCTTTGCCCCCCAGCTCGTCTCCAATACTGGTCCCCATTACCCAGTGGCATTGATAGTGCTTCAGCACCTTCTCGTGCAGCCAGCTCCAGAGCCTGGCCTGTCCTCTGCTTTTAGGTGACAGCTGGATCTGCAAATCTGTCCTTTGTGAAGGCCACCAGCGCACCGTGCGGAAGGTGGCCTGGTCTCCCTGTGGGAATTACCTGGCCTCTGCCAGCTTTGATGCTACCACTTGCATTTGGAAGAAGAAGAATGCTGACTTCGAGGTAACCGGGCTGGATGGGACCAGGATTGTTGCCTGTTCCCTGCCCGCTAGCCAGGGCTGGTTGAGGAACATGAGCCGACCTGGGCCAGTGGGGCCGTGCCCGTGAGAAGGACCCCAGGGGTCTTAGCTGCTGCTGATTCTTTTCCCTCTTCCCGGTTCACAGTGTGTAACCACTCTGGAGGGCCATGAAAATGAGGTCAAGTCAGTAGCCTGGGCCCCATCTGGCAACCTCCTTGCCACCTGCAGCCGAGATAAGAGTGTGTGGGTCTGGGAAGGTGAGTCCAGGTCCCTCCAGATGCAGTTGGGAGCCTGCCACCAGATCTCTCCCTGACAGGGTCGGTCAGCTCCAGGGCTCCTTTCTTTTCTCTTGCACAGTTGATGAAGAAGACGAGTATGAGTGTGTCAGTGTCCTCAACTCTCACACACAGGATGTCAAGCATGTGGTTTGGCACCCGAGCCAGGAGGTAAGAGTCAGGTATCTTGGTGGGAAGGAATTCTGATGTGGAGGGTTGTATCCAGCCTTCTGCTCTTCGGCCTCAACCTGGCTTTTCCAGGGATCTCTGTCTGTGACCCAGAGACATCAATCCCTTTATGAAAGCAGATCCCTGGGACTCTCCTGTCCTGGGAGGGAGAAGTGTTGAAACCACAGACACTTCTTGGGCCCTACAGACACGTGCTGTGTTTTCCCTGGCCTCTCCCACAGCTGTTAGCCTCTGCCAGCTATGACGACACAGTGAAGCTCTACCGGGAGGAAGAGGATGACTGGGTATGCTGTGCCACCCTCGAAGGCCACGAATCCACCGTGTGGAGCTTGGCCTTTGACCCCAGTGGCCAGCGCCTGGCCTCTTGCAGTGATGACCGTACTGTGCGCATCTGGCACCAGTATCTACCAGGCAATGAGCAAGGTGAGGGCCCAGCCCGGGAGCTAAGGAAGACCCATCTCTGACGAGGCTTAGTCTACTGAGGGGCTGAGACACATAGATGAGTCACAGGAAACGGGTAGAAAGGCAGGTGTGCCACCAGAGGGCTCTAGGTAGAGTGCCGAAAGAGTCAGGGGAGCGTCTGAGCAAGGGGGGCCGTTTCATCTGGACTTGAAAGAGTGTGTAGGATTTTAACACGAGAAGAGAATTCTAGGTGCAAACAGCACGAGCAAAGGCATTGAAGGTAACGACAGCCTAGACTTACGCCAGGAACAGTGATTCGTGTCTATGGAGCATAAGCATAAAGGGATTGGAGAGAAATGAGGTGGGTTGGGCTGGCTGGTGGGCGGCCTTAAAAGGCAGGCTAACCCATCAGACGTAGTCGGCAGCAAAAGGGTTTTGAGGAGCAGGACATATCCTTCTCAGAATTCTGCTGTAAAAACGCCAGTCTGGCTGCAGTGTGTAAGGCAGATCAGCGAGGACGGAGACAGAGCAATGAAGATGAGGCCTCATGACTGAGGGTGGGGTGGGGCGCAGCAAATTAGGGTCTCCTCTGGGGCGGGTTAGATACTCCCCTGAGATGCCCAGGACACGGACATGCCTGAGGCTCAAGAGAAGTCTGTCGTGCAGGGGTGGCGTGCAGCGGCTCTGACCCTAGCTGGAAATGTATCTGCACCTTGTCAGGCTTCCACTCCAGGACCATTTACGATGTCGCTTGGTAAGACCTCCCCACCGCCTCCACCCTGCCACCCCAACCATTGGAGAGATTTTAGGGACGTCAAAAGCCTGTGCTGCTCCCTTTCACCTTTGGGAATACATGGGGATAGAGAGCAGCCACCCTCAAGTCTTCAGATCAGGCCAGACTGTCTCCATGCTGGCTCAGAGCTGGCTGGTCTGGGGTACACAGGAGCAGGGGACAGGCTTAGACCCAGGCCTGCACCTATGTTAAGATTCCAGGCTCTGAAGGCAGCTCCAGCCTTTGGGGGTCACACAGCATCATACCATCCAGAAATATTTATTCTTGAAACTGTGGATACATGGCTGGAGAATCCAGCCATGAATCCACAGGGCTGTTTCTACCCTTATGGAGTCTGGAAAAACGACACCATTCATATAGGAGCGTCGATCAGAGGGCGGTTCTGGCCCTGAGAATCTATCCCTAGGAAATAATCCTAAATAATGGAAAAACCTGATGCTCATCTAAGTTTTATTTGTATTAGCAAACATTTGGGAGTAGCAGATAGGGACTCAAGTAAAAGTATGGTAGAATTCATATCACTTTAAAAAAATGGCCAAAGAATACTTTATGACAGGGAAACTGCTTATTCCAACTGAGAAGAGTGCAATTCAGAGTTATATGTAGTCTTTTAGGTTAATTGTATTGGAGGAAAACCTAGATGGCAGCACTGGAAGCTTGGGGTGATGTTTGTGGCTACATATTTGTTAGGGAGGCTCTTCGATAAGACACTTATAGCTGAGGCCTGAAGTTTGGGACGGGAGCAGGCCAGGGGGACTATAGAACCAATCCCTCCTACCTGATTTGCCAGGTTGGGGAGGGAGGAGCCACCTGCATACTCACTGATGCACATGTTCGTCCCAGGTGTCAGCTGACAGGGGCCCTGGCTACCGCCTGTGGGGATGATGCCATCCGAGTATTTGAGGAGGATCCCGGCTCAGATCTGCAGCAGCCCACCTTCTCCGTGACGGCCCACGTGCCTCAGGCCCATTCCCAGGATGTCAACTGTGTGGCCTGGAATCCCAAGGAGCGGGGGCTCCTGGCCTCGTGCAGTGACGATGGAGAGTTGGCCTTCTGGAAATATCAGCCGTCTGAAGGCCTCTGAGCCACCTTGACTTTGGACAGAATCATGGTTCCCCAGAAAATGTCATAAGACTTTCCCAGCCCCTGAGAGGCCCGGAGGAGCATCCCTGACCTTCCTTTAACTTGGCCCCTCCTCCATGCAGACTTGGGCAGAAGTGCAGGCCACATAACCACTCACTCTTTCCCCTCCTTTGATACGGAGTCCTTGGTAAAGAGCTACAGAACATCAGTGTATTGTATTCAAGCCAGATTTTGCTTGCTTTAGGGCACAGTGTTAAATTTGGAGGTGGTGGTGAGTATACTATTTATAATCATCATATCTATACGTAGGAGAGATGTATCTCAGCCCTTTCTGAAACTATAAGCTTTATAGACATAATCCGAGTCCCAAGTCCTGTTTTATATTATAAGGACATTCACAATCTAAAAGAATTCCATGGTGAGTCCTTTTCTGAAGTAGGTCCTGCCTTCTCGATTTCTGGGCAAACCCTTGCATTTAAGACATTCAGTCAATACTGAAGGAAATTTTTTTTTTTTTTTTTTTGGCTGTGTTGGGTCTTCGTTGCTGCGCGTGGGCTTTCTCTAGTTGCGGCGAGCAGGGGGCTACTTTGTTGCGGTGAGATTCCTCATTGCCGTGGCTTCTCTTGTTGGGGAGCACGGGCTTTAGGTGCACGGGCTTCAGTCGTTGTGGCACGCGGGCTCTAATACACAGGCTCAGTAGTTGTGGCGCACGGGCTTCGTTGCTCCGTGGCATGTGGGATCTTCCCGGACTAGGGCTCGAACCTGTGTCCGCTGCATTGGCAGGCGGATTCTTAATCACTGCGCCACCAGGGACCGCTGCATTGGCAGGCGGATTCTTAATCACTGCGCCACCAGGGAAGGCCTGAAGGAAATTTTTTTTTTTAACATCTTTATTGGAGTATAACTGTTTTACAATGGTGTGTTAGTTTCTGCTTTACAACAAAGTGAATCAGTTATACATATACATATGTTCCCCTGAAGGAAATTTTTTGATGTAGGTTGGTTTAGAGCGAGAAACACCTCTGCTTTCCCTTCGAAACCCTTAATGTACCTTCTGTGCTATGTGCTGTGCTGACAGCCAGGAATTGCTGAGAAATAAATGGGGAGGACGTGACCCCTAGAAGGGAGTTATTGGTGGCCACAGGTCGTGCATTCTCAGTGTGGATGAAAATTAGGTCTTGGGTGAGGGGCAAAAAAAAATCTTAGAGACAGTAATTTGTGGCCCTCAGAAGGACCACTGTACATAAATATGCTGTGGTCTGTTGTATTAGATTTTCATAGTGGGGGTGAGTAGTAAAAAGATGCCAATTAAGTCCCATTAAGGCAGTGATGATGAAAAAATGGGAAAGAAACACTGGCACAGGTAGTCAGTGCTTTAGTCTCACGTTATCCTCTGACAGGCACTTCCAAGTGCGTTTTGACTTGAGGCCCGTCTTCAAGCCCACAGCCTTCACTTGATTTTCTACACCACAGAAATCATGACCGTAGATTTTGAAAAGACAACTGGGGCAGTACCTAGAGCAGAGGTTCTCAAGATGGGGTCTGCCAGTCACTGGAAATCCCTAGATTTTTTCAGCAGTTGGCGCCTGGGCAGGAAGCAAGGCAATGGCATCAAATACTAGTCGTGTCTCCATGCCTTGCTCTCAGTGAAAAAATGGCCAACTTCCCTGAGAAGTGTCCTCAGTAGAACTAATAAGAGATAAATTGTATTAAATCTCGACCCTTGAGCATACAGCTCATGTTCTGCAATGACGGAAGCGCACACGAGCACTCCTGCTGTGCACTGAGGTGTGGCTGTCTTGAGGAAAAGCAGTTGTGCAGGTGTAAGCTGAATCAACCGTGTTGTTCATGGCATAACCATTTCTACTTGAAAGAACGAGCAAATTATGGTATTTAGACTTGGCTATCTGGGAGACATTTTCCGGAAAACGAATGGAATGAGCCTTTCACTTCAAGGGAAACTGATAGTGTTGCCAATGATAAAAGCTTTCAAGAAAAAATTAGAATCTTTGAAAACTTGTATTGCCGCCATGAGCTTGACATGTTCTCAATGCTTACTTTTCTGAGGGGACTGGTGGTGATATGAACAAACGTGATCTGTATGATGAAATGTATTGACATTTGGAAGATTTGCATAATTCAGTGAATGAGCATTTTCCAAATGCCTAATGCATGATGTTACAAAATCACTCATGGGTAAGACTCATTAAAAGTGTAAGGCCAGGGCTTCCCTGGTGGCGCAGTGGTTGAGTCCGCCTGCCGATGTAGGGGACACGGGTTCGTGCCCCAGTCCGGGAAGATCCCACATGCCGCGGAGCGGCTGGGCCCGTGAGCCATGGCCGCTGAGCCTGCGCGTCCGGAGCCTGTGCTCCGCAACGGGAGAGGCCACAACGGTGAGAAGCCCGCGTACCACAAAAAAAAAAAAATAATAAGTGTAAGGCCGGTGGGTTTTAATGTAACAGTATAAAAAGCTCATTGATAAGGTTTCAGATCCACATTGCCTTTAAGAAACTACCACCTGTGGAGTGGTGACATAGCATCACATAAACTCAATTACCTGAGAAGCCTATTTAAAAACTCCTTTTTCCAACTTCCTGTCTGTGTGAAGTCAGCTTTACGTCAGCACAACACACAACAGGTTGTGGAAGCAGCTAGGAGAATCCAACTGTCTTCTATGAAGCCAGACATGAAAGAGATCTGCAAAAATGTAAAATGCCACTCTTCTCCCCGGATTTGTTTTGGAAGTTGTTTTTCATAAAAAGTTAACAGAAGTTACTGTTGTTTTAAAATGCATTTACTATAGTAAATAAACATCAATGGCTGTAACCCAGATAATAAAGGATGGTTGGGGCTCTTAATTTTTTGTAGGGTAAACGGGTCCTAAGACTAAATTTGAAAACTGCCAACCTAGGGAAATTACCCTTCAGAATCATTTTCCAATTTTTTGCACATTTATTCCTAAAAAACCCCAGAAGGCAAGAATTTGAGAAAAAAATTTGTAGATCTGGATCTTAAAATCGGTTTAAGCACCCAGTTGGTGCTGCCTCATTATGGGAAGGGACACTGCTGATCTTGAGAAAGCTCTAACCTGTTGATCTCTCCAGCAAAGTTCAGTTAGTTCCTGCAGTAGGGCAGATACAGAGGAAGGGACCAAGGGCACAAGCCTGACTGAACAGAAGCTACCGACACTGTTCCCTCTGCGCTGACTGAAATGGTGCAGGTGGCAGCCCAACTGAAGAGCAGCCTCCTCCTCTAGAAGTGCTCACTGTGAGCAAGTTCACTGGCTGAAAAAAATAATCCTTAGGTTGGAGAAAGGAAACTTTTTTTTTGGCTGCATTGGGTCTTCGTTGCTGCGCGCGGGCCTTCTCTAGTTGCGGTGACTGGGGGCTACTCTCCGTTGTGGTGCGTGGGCTTCTCATCGCGGTGGCTTCTCTCGTTGCGGAGCACAGGCTCTTAGGTGCATGGGCTTCAGTAGTTGTGGCTCGTGGGCTCTAGAGCGCAGGCTCAGTAGTTGTGGCGCATGGGCTTAGTTGCTCTGTGGCATGTGGTATCTTCCCGGACCAGGGCTTGAATCCGTGTCCCCTGCACCGGCAGGCGGATTCTTAACCACTGCACCACCAGGGAAGTCCAACAAAGGAAACTTTTAATCTGGATCACTGCAAAGACAAATGGTTTCTCCAAGTCATTTTATTAGAATGTGTGACTCAAAAGGAACTGCAAAGAACATGCCTAAAAATGGTGTACACAGTTTATGCCTGACACCTGCAGACACTAGATCCGAAGTTTGGATGGCAAGGGAGCCGGAGTGGAAAGTAATGGGGTGGGCTGGGACCGCGGCGGCACTGGCTGGCCAGACCTCACGCAGACAGACCGGGTCTCCAAGACTGAGGTCCCATGACAGCGTACATGTACCAAACTCAGGTTCACCTCTTCTCTCTGTGCAAGAGCAAAGGCCTCTGGACTCAGTCTGAGTCACTGTCTGTCTCAGCTTCTTTCACATCCACGCTGAATTTGTACTCCTGGTCACATCCCATGTAAGCGTCGCTCATGAAGTACAGGGTGTAGTTGTGGGCGCCAGTGGCCGGGGCCACAAAGTCGAGCTTCACCTGGAGAGAGCAGGCAGAACTCAGGGCCAGCTCAGACACAGGAAGAGTTCTCACCCTGCCCCATCTCACAGCACGCGAGGGCCAGCGGACACACTCACCTTGGCCTTCTGCTGCAGGGTCAGCCTCTTGATGGAAATGAGGCTATTCGACTTGGCATCTCCGATCACCACCCACCAGCCCTCTTCACGTTTCTGTAGTGACCAAAAGCCAACAACGTCAGCACATAAAATTTGATGATCATGACACCAAGAGAAAAGTTACAAAAGTTCAGAAACCAGAAAGAAAGCTTTCTAAAACTTCTTCCCAAACTACAATTGGATACACCTAAGATTTTAAACTGTCTGAGGTGTCTCACACCTCAGAGTAGGCAGATGAACTCATTTGTTGGTTCTGCCTCATTTCCTTGTCCCAAAGTACCTTCTCCCATTTAGTATCTGACACTAAATCCAACATTCCACTATTAGACATCTAGTCTTTGGGGCCTCGCAGCTTTGAGTTCCTCAGAGACCCTTTTAAATAAAAGGCATATATGCCGGAGGAGAAAAACACGTTAATACGGAGGTGAGCCTGCCAGCAGAGAGGATCCAAAGTAGGCCTTGCGTCTACCAAGAATCCTTCCCTCTGCTGGCCGCTCCACTGTCAGAAAACCCAAGCATTCCACTTTAAAGTGCTCTTTCCCTAGAGCCTATTAAACGAATAGTTTGTAAATTTAAACATTACAGTGTATCTGGTTTCTCCTTTCAGCCTGTTCAATTCTTCTCCCATATAAGGGATCAGATTTCCGGTAAAGATATTAGACATCTAGTCTTTGGGGCCTCGCAGCTTTGAGTTCCTCAGAGACCCTTTTAAATAAAAGGCATATATGCCGGAGGAGAAAAACACGTTAATACGGAGGTGAGCCTGCCAGCAGAGAGGATCCAAAGTAGGCCTTGCGTCTACCAAGAATCCTTCCCTCTGCTGGCCGCTCCACTGTCAGAAAACCCAAGCATTCCACTTTAAAGTGCTCTTTCCCTAGAGCCTATTAAACGAATAGTTTGTAAATTTAAACATTACAGTGTATCTGGTTTCTCCTTTCAGCCTGTTCAATTCTTCTCCCATATAAGGGATCAGATTTCCTTTTTGGTGGTAAAGAACCAAGCACTGGAAACAGAGTAAGTAGCTGTGAGAAACGAGAGCGAAGAAACACCAACTAGAAAAGCCCAACTGTCCTGGAGACGTTTTTTTTTTGGCCGAGTGACACGTGGGATCTTAGTTCCCCAACCAGGGATCGAACCCGTGCCTGCCCCCTGCATTGGTAGCAGAGAGTCTTAACCACTGGACCGCCAGGGAAGTCCCGCTAGAGCCATTTAGAGTTAAAGATAAATGCTTCTTCACAGCCACGGACGTCAACAACACCACCGCACAACTGGGGCGTTCAATAACGACCAGTCACCTAAATTGCCTTAAAGCAAAAAACCACCAAAAACTCCCACGGAAGACACCCATGGCCCCAAGATTAATCCTCAGGCTTGCGGCTTCGTTATTACTCTAAATGTCCTCCCTCAGTGACTATGTACTCTTGTAGCCCAGCCTCTAGTCAGTCGGTAGGGCCTCAAGTGGACCCCTGGGAAGCCACTCCCAGGATGTACCTGTGGGAAGAGAGGCGCGATCACGGGACCTGTGACTTCCTCCTCTCGCTCCAGCTGCACCAGCACCACAACCGGCCCGCCACTGTGGGGAGAAACGCAGGTCGCACGTCACAGCTGTGCCCAGCAAGGACCCGGGGCGGGGCACCTGGCCCTCTCTGGCTCACCTGCGGATGCTGTCCTTGTCCACCACCTCGTAGGACAGCTCGATGTTGGGGTAGCGGTTACAGAAGCGGGCCACGTCTGCGATCTGGCTATCGGACAGCTGAAGCAACGCGTTGCGCTCTTCATCCTCCATCTCCATGATGTCAAAAACACTCTCCACCCCCTGCAGCGGGTGTCAGAGGTCAGGGAAGAAGAGAGAATGTAGACTAGCAGCAGAGAAAAGTGGCTCCAAAGAGCGGCTACTTTTACTTCCTATGCCATCAGATCATCTAAAGAAGACAAGGCTTCAGAAAGAACATGGCCCACAACCGTCAGGCTCTCTAGCAGCTCCACGGCTAACACCTCCAGAGAAGCCGGAATGAGAAGGCTCCCCTCCACAACTGCCCCCAGTGTGAGACGCTCGGCTCCCAGCCTCGGCCACCCGACACTCCGGGTCCAGGCCCAGCTCACCTTGTCTGTGCAACGTTTGATGTGCTCTGAGGTGAAGTGTGGCAGCTGCTTCAGGTATGAGTCCTTGGACCACATGGCTTGGGTGACCATCTGGGCCAGCTCCATGGCTGCCAGAGCCGGGCTGAGCCACCCGTTGCTGGAGAGGACATCCACACAGGCCTGGATGAGCCGGATGGCCTGAACAGGGACAGGAGAGCAAGAGCAGGCAGGGTTGGAACTGCTGCTTCACGGGCCACACGGGCCCCCCCGCGCCCACTCGATACCTTGCTAAGGATCTCCTCTGTATCCGACTGCAGCTCAGCACTCAGCTGCATGCGGGACAGGTGAGCCTGCAGAAGCAGGTTGGTCTTGACGTGCGGGTCGTTGAACTTAGGGTTATTCAGCTTGTGGGGGACCTTCTGGGCCAACTGGAAGGTGGAAGAAAAAGGGCCGACGATGAAGACGCTGCCTGAGATCCACTCTCAGGCACCACCTGTCCCAGGCTCACAACCCTTCAAAACTCAGAGGGGTGGCTGGGTGCCTGGGGCTGGTGGGGCTGAGACGTGTGGAGGTGTGTGAGGGAGGTCGGGGCAGGAGGGGTCGGTGTCTTCCTGTGGTGATGGGGCATCGCGCGCTCTGGGCACACGGGCCAAGTTTCAGCTCCGAGGATGTTCTCCGGAAGCCGAGGTGCCCTCACCTGCCGCAGGAGGTTGTCTTCATGGTGCCGGATGGGAATGTTCTCATACTCGGCTGCATTGGAGATGATCTCAATAAGCCCTCGCACCTTGGTCTTGGCATTCAGGGACATGCTGAAGAGCTCTGAGAGAGGTAGGGAAGGAGATTTCAGAGGAGTCAAAGCAGGCCGAAAAGGAGCAGAGAGGAGAGAGTTAACTCCTGGGCTACCCCAGCTCCACCCTGCGATGCGTGCCTCTGACAAACACCAGATGGGGCACTGGAAGCATCATCATCTCTCATCCCCCATGGGCTGCAGACCCTGCCTGAGATCCCTCCCGCTCAGGCTCTGCACAGACCCAGCCCCTGCTGGCCCTCACCAATGGTGGTGTAGTTGATGTAATAGTAGGCAGCGATCATGCCCAGGTTCAGAGGCGCCACGTCCATCTCGTCCTCAATGCTGATGCACTTGGACTGCTCCAGGTCACTCAGGGTCTGTTCCACGAGCTCCGACAAGTGGTCAGACAAGTGACGATGGGAGATGCCTGTGAAGGTGAGAGCTAAGTGGGGAGTCACAGGGACATGGCGAGCAAGGGGCGTGAAAACCGCAAAAGGATAAGGTGTGCTCCAAAGCTACTGACCCTGCAGGTTGTAATAATTGGGGTTCTGCGTCATGCGGCGGTACAGAAAGGTCCAGGTGAGGTAGTCCACGGCGTCCTGCTTGTTCTCAATGGTCTTGGTGACAATCTCAGCATTGAAGTGGTCATGCATACAGTGGTCCAGGTGAGACTCTACTGGCAAAGGCTCATATAAGAACTTTTTGAAGAAATCCTATGGGAAAGAAGATAATAAAGAGTCAATGACAATATGGTCACAGCGATAGATCAAGGGGGAAAAAAAAGGCCAAGGGAAAATGCGGCCCCTCTGTGACAGACAGACACAGCTAATCAAAATGGAAGAAACCAGTTGCACAGACAAGTGAGCTGGGTCTGGACCTGGAGAGTTGGGTGTGTATGCCTGTTCCCACTGGCATCACTGGTTATTTCTACAGCAGAGACGGGGGTACCCCAAGTCCCACATGCTGAGCAGAGCATGAGGGAAGATGGAACCAGCCAGAGGGAGAAGACGTCAACACACAGAGTCAACAGCAGTAGCAAAAACCAAAGGCTACAAAATTCTACGCAGCCAAGAGGCTTGTTACAAAAGCAACATGGAAGATAAAAGAGGCAGAAGTTGACAGACAGAATGTAAAAAAATAAGTAAAGACATCTATCAAAACAGAAACTAAAGAATCTGTTCTGAGGTCCAGGATCAAAAGACAGTGCAAGAGGCCCAGGCTGACCTTTTTGGAGCCCTGGCACATGATGACGCAGCGCCCCTCGTCATCCTGCAAAGGGCGGTTGGCATGCCCCACCATCTGCAGCACGTCGTAGATGGGGTAATCCACGTACCTAGAGACAGGAGGGGAGAGGAGGCAAAGCCGCAGCAACAGACACTCAGGAGGCTGACTGCCTAAATGTCAAAGAATAAAGTGCAAACGCGGGGAGACGTGGGCCAATCACAGCAAAACTGTTTACGAGTTCCCACGCTCAGGCACTAGTTTCACGCATCATCTATACATCACTTTCGTTTTCAAGTGTAAGAGTCATTACTTTGTTGCTCAGTGTCCTTGAACCAAAGCTATTAACCCATGTGATGCCAACAGCCAAACAACTCCCCGTTAAAGGATCTAATATGTAAGGCAGGCTTCCAAACTTTACAGCTATATAGTTCATGAGTAATCAAGTCACCCGACTCAAATCCAAATCTAGAAGCAGGTTCAGACATTAAAAATAAGTCCATATAAATAAAACCCGGGCTGGGGTGGAATCTCGGCTAGCTGTTTATTTCCCTAACACCTTTTCTTCACAATAGTGAACTTCTGGATTTGCAGGTATTACGTTCATCTTAGGAAGGAAGGTCCCGTTAACACAGAGCAAAAGCACAGCTGTACTCACGCGTGGATCTTGCCATTGTAGTACTGGGTATCCATGATAATCACCAGGTGGGCGGCCACATTCATGCCCCAGCAGAGACTCCGAGAAGCTACCACCACCTGGATAGCCCCTGAGCAGCAGAGGGGAGGAGGAGACTGAGCACAGGGCTCCCTGGCTGAGGCAGGACGTGCTGCCTCCTGGGCAGGTAGTGGCTTATCTTGTGCTACGTTTCAGAACTCAGAGCAAAGCTTACCAGGAACAAGGTTTAATGACTAAGGGGCTAACTCGGTACTACAGGAGGTGGCTCTATGTCACTGTTGCTCTGCTGGGGGGGGCTACCCTGGAGGAAACGAGGTAATCCTGGAACAGAATCCCAAGCCCAGGGAAAGCTAGGCTGACACTCCTGCCTGACAGATGGGCCTTGATGACTGGAAAGTGCTAAGGTTGACTCAGCCGCGGGATGGCTCAGTACACGGTCGCCAAATCGAGCTCTGAAGGTGCCGCACACCAGACAGATTCAGGGGTCAAAGAGTGACAGTAATGATTCTGGCAGAAGCATCTCCGCTGCAGCTCCACTAAGCACTGTCAGAACAATACTCTGCGTGAAATGCCTGACGTCAACAAGGGACAGAGGCACACAGCCACCCAAGGGAAACAGAGTTTACTCCATCTCTGAGGCCCAACCACTTTGCCAAGCCTGGTATCTGTACAAAACCAGGTCTAGTGGCCAAACGTCCTGGTCTAAAAAGCCAGGTTCTGAAAGAGCACAACCTTATGTGCCTGCCTGCTTTCTCATCTAGAAAGTAGGGGTAATATCTGTCCCACCTTCACCACAAGGGTACTGAAATCAAATAACAGATAAAATAATCTGTTAAGTATCAATATTTTGAAAATGACCAACGTGCTGTCAAGAAATATCACCCACGCCCAGAAGTTCAACACACGCCCCCGTGACACCTGTGCATCTAGTCTCGCTCTGCGCCTCAAGGCTTGCTCTCTACCTGAGCTGAAGAGCTGCTCCACCAGGCGCCGCTCCATGGGGCTGAGCCCCTCGTGCAGGTAGCCCACCCCGTTTAGCAGCGTCTCCTTGAGCGTGCCGTCACTCAGCTTCTCCAGGTAGGGGATCAGGTCCTTCTCCGTGCAGTGCAGGAACCTGGGCGGCATGAGCACTGACTCAGCCTGGAGCGCTTCCACCCCCCAGACACCCTTCCAGCTGTGCGTCGCCCAGCCCCGAGCCAGGCGGGGGCCACCCCGCCCTGTGAACAGAACACCCGGCAGGGGAGGCCAGTCTCACTTGAGCCAACCCTCACCTCCCCACGGGGCCCCAGGAGCCAGGCCCCGCCCACCTCTGCCGCTGGATGTCGGCCGCACACGTGGTGAGGATGTCGATGGCGGTGAGGCGCGTCTGCTTGCGAGACGGAACGAAGACAATGACGGGCTTCTTGGGCGAGTGCTTGGTGATGGCGTGGTACACGGGCTTGGCCATGGACAGCAGGCGAGTCTGTGTGTGGCTAATGTTGAAGCCCTGGAGACCGAGGAGAAAGAAAGGAGCTTACAAACCCAGGGAGCCCTGGACGTCAAGAGGCCGTGTGGGAACGGGAAGAGCGGGTCCCACCTGGATGTGCAGCTCCAAGGGCACGGGGCGCACGTTCGGGTGGAAGTTGAAGGTGGAGGTGGCGCTGCACCCCAGCCAGTGGGCCACGTCCTTCGCGTTCGAGAGCGAGGAGCTGAGGGCCACAATGCGAATGGGCCTCTCGATCTGGGAGGAGATGTAGCGCATCCGGGAGCAGATCACCTCTAGCACGGGCTGGGAAGAGGAGCGGGAGTCACTGCAGGTCCGGGCGCTCCATCCTCGGCCCTGAGCTACCTTCGTGTGTAGCCCAACAACCTCGAGATGATCTCCTAACTCTTCCTTGTGATTAAGGGCTCTCCCGTCTTTATGTAGCGCATCCGGGAGCAGATCACCTCTAGCACGGGCTGGGAAGAGGAGCGGGAGTCACTGCAGGTCCGGGCGCTCCATCCTCGGCCCTGAGCTACCTTCGTGTGTAGCCCAACAACCTCGAGATGATCTCCTAACTCTTCCTCTCCCGTCTTTGGGTCCACCTCCTCCCCAGCCAATCTCCACTAAGCAATGGTACTCTCCAAGAAAACTACAAAAAAGTCTCAGATCATCCTTTCAGAATAAGGTGACGGGCAGAATCCTCTTGGGAGAAGCCCTAGTCTCTGGCCCTCACCTAAAGCCCAAGGCCAACGCTACTCTGACGGTCCCAGCCCCCTCCTATGCTGCAAGGTCAAGCCATACCCCGTTCTCGCCCCCGATAAGGTGGACCTCATCCACCACGAAGAGGTTGATGTTCTGGACATTCTTGCGCTGCTTCCACCGCCGGGAAAGGATGTCCCACTTCTCGGGGGTGCTGATGATGATGTTGCCTTTGCCCAGAAGCTTCAGGTCCGTGCTGGTCTCCCCCGTCAGGAGCACCACCTTCTTGTTGAGCCTGTCCTGGAACTTCTCGTACCAGTCCATGTACACCTGGCGGGCGGGCAGAGGGAGGGCAGAAAAACGTCAGAGGCCACGTCAGCCTTCAGTTCATGAATTATGAGAAAAACACGGGAAGCCAAACACAGAGGCCTGTCGCCCTGCAGATCTCAAGCTAAATACTTCGTAATCACACACCAACCTATAAGTGACCGGAGAGCGTCCCTTTAGCATACGACTGAGGAAATGGCCACCAGCTGGCAAACAGTCTTGGCCCAGTTGGCTCTACAAATTTCAGGGCCCAGAAAACCTTGATCTGGACTCAGAGATGAAAACGGTTTCTGGGAAACTTCACACGTGACACACCTGCTCCGCCAGAGCCTCCATAGGGGTGATGTAGACACAGCGCCCCTCCGAGTTCTGCAGCAGCATCCGCAGGATGGCGAACTCCGCACAGATGGTCTTCCCGCTGCCCGTGGGGGCCCCCACAAACACGTTGTCATCGCTGTTATACACGGTGTTAAACACTGTGAAGCGACAGAGAGGCAGCGTGAACACCGAGAGAGACGCAGCGTGAACACCGAGAGAGACTCGGACACGCGGGAAACTCGGCCAGTCAGCCCAGAATGGCAACCATGAGGGGTGATGGCACACGGCCCCCAACTGCAGTCGGGCCTGAGACATCTCTCCCCTTCATCCGCTCCTTCCCACACAAGAGGAGGAGAAGGGACCAAGATCAAGAGTTCAGGGCCCCTGGAGATTTGCAGGAGGACAACAGAAGCAAAGGAGGCCAGGGCTCCCTCCTTGCTTCTCAGGGACAGGACGCCGAACCAAGGGGAACTGGCTCCCCTCCTCTGCCCCTCCAACCCTCTCCCACGTTTCCTGGAAAGAGTCAAATACACAGAGAAGGTAAAAAGCCTAATAAGTAAGCCCTGGCATCCACACTGGGTTAAAATCAAATTCTACTATTTATTAGCTGGTTCAATTGGGGTGCCCCTCCCTGCCTCGGTTTCTTCATCTGTAGAACAGGACACTGATGGTAGTATCTCAAATGGTAAATCCCTGTTTGCTGGTATCTCAAACAGGATTGTGGAAAGAGTGAAAGAGAAAACACTTGGGATGCACCCAGCCCAGAGTACTTAGAACATGGGGCGTGCTCTGGGAACATAGCTGTCGTTTACAGCAATGAAGGCGGAGGAGGCCTCGGTCAACGCTACGCACTCTGGTTCAATACTGGAGCCTCCTGAGCCTGAGAAATGACAGTGCACCATGATAGTAAGACCTGCTCTACCAACCCTCCTCAGGGAGACGTGCAAAGAAGCAAAGCAAATCTAACAGTAACCAAGGGCTTCTGAGAACGGAAAATGTCCTGGCTGCTCCAACAGTTGGCACTGATGAGCTCCCACAGCTGCCAAGCACCTGAGGGCCCTCCTCCCCCTCCTCCCGCAGAACCTACCTGTCTCCAGGGGACCTTAAAAGGCCTCCAAAGGAACCGCCCGCCTGGAAATGGAAACACCTACCCTGGGTCTGGATGGGGTTGAAGAAAGGAAATTTATCTTGGTAAAGGCTCTCAAAGGCACTGTTTCTCAGGGCAGACACGGGCAAGGGCTGCAGGTCCAGAAGCTCGGTTGGGGGTGGGTACTTCTCTGGTAGGATCAGGTGCCGGAAAGAGACAGGCAGCTGGGTCTCACAAGCTGCCAGAAGAGAAACGGGAATGGCGGTCAGCACACTGGGAACCCCAAGGCAGCATACACAGCCCTCTCCCCAACCAAGTCTGGCCCAGTACAAGGGGCAAGACACTCATCTAACTGCCCCGGGAGGACCTGGCCCAGGGGACCCTGCGGAGGAGACGCACTCACAGAGCCAGCGGTCAGACACCACACGGATGAAGTACTGAGGGGGCAGCGGTTCAAAGACGGGCACGAAGAACGTAATGAGGTGCTCGTCCTGCGCATACTTGGCCTTGAGGAGGAAATACTCGTGGTGCAGGATCACCTCGCTGTCCACATCCTCCACCAGAATCCAGAACGCCTCTGATGAGCCATGGACCTGCCCACAGGGGCACAAGTGACAGGGGTATGAGCTGGCGGTAACTCAGCCCTCCAATCCCGCTCTCCTCAAGATCCCTCTGACACCAGGCCCCTGCCTCACACAGCCTGACCTTTTCATCCCACTGGAAGTCGGGCGTGATGGTCAGCTCCACCTTCAGCGTGGAGCGCGTGATAGGCTGCAGGTGCACCGACAACTCCAGCTTGGGGAACAGGTGGACGTACTTGTGGATGGTCTTCCCCATCTTGGGCATGCGGATAAGCTCCCCTACGAGGACACAAGAAAGCACGGGGCTGCAGCCCAGCCTGCCTGAGGTACCTGCAAACCCAGCCCTGAGGGCCACCAAGGGGAACGGGCGATTCCACCCCAGAAGGGCAGGCT